>NC_091625.1:43634211-43937241 GCF_027580195.1 Bos mutus
TGAGCTTATGATATCATCATGTCTTTTTTTTCTTACTGCTTTCCATCACCAAGGATATTTTTAAATTTTTTTCATTGTGGTAAAATACACATACATACAATTTACTATCTTAACCATTTAAAATATACAGCTCAGCAGTCCTAAATACATTTAATCCTAAATACACCAGTAGTCCTAAATACATTCACAGCGCTGTATATCCAATCTCCAAATTTTTCATCTTGCACTAAGTAATTGTTTCACTTTTAATATACTGCATTACTAAACAAACTCCTTTGGGGAGGGGATTTCTTTCATGACGAACTATCTTTCATTGCTAACCCTCAGTGATCTTCTAAGAAGTTGTAACAAGAACTGTATTATACAGCCTTCAAAGTCTGGCAGCTAAACCAGCTCTCACACTGTGAGTCAAGACTATTTTATCTTGCTGCTTGCAGGCAAGTGCACAAGCCATGTCCTTTCATGGGTAAAAGGATGCAGTTTAATAAGAATATACTTTTATCTCCTACTTTTAAAGCAATATAGTTAAGTTAGAACTTAACTTTTAAAGCAAAATAAAGTTTCTTTTAAAGAAACACAATTAAAAGCTTCTCTTAAAGCAATATAGTTAAGTTAGAACTTTCTATGCAAACATCTAGATATTAAGATGTAACTGCTGATAGAATGGTAACAACTCTAAATGCCTTACAGTAGGAAGGAAATGTAAGTAAATAAAATGCTTTTTATGGGAAAGAGTCACTGTTTCCAAATATTGATGTCATTTTACTTTGTATATCTTTGAGTTAAAGGTATATAAAGGGGAAAAGGCAGCAAAAGGCACCCATGACAACCAGGCAGAACTTCTGAAGGCAGCAAAGAGCAAAGATTCAAACTCATCCTTTGATCCTGATTTATTATCACGGTGCTTTGATATATAATGACCTTTTAACCATCTGCTTCTGCTAAGTCGCTTCAGTCGTTTCCGACTCTGTGCGATCCCATGGACGGCAGCCCACTAGGCTCCCCCATCCCTGAGATTCTCCAGGCAAGAATACTGGAGTGGGTTGCCATTTCCTTCTCCAATGCATTTATGATCTTTTTAACTATGTTTTTCAACCAGACAGGTGATATTTTACACTGCTTTAATTCAGTAAAGTGTTTAGTCCTAGGAGTCAAATATTGGAAATGAAGCATTACCTTTTTAAAGATTCCAGACTCTGTAGGTAAAGCGCCAGGCATCTCACAGGTGGTGTGAAAGAACTGGGACTCCCCACAGTGCAGTGTAAATTCTTCATACTCTCCAGCCACATGTGCTCCATCCACTACCTCCAAAGCTCTGCAAAGAGTGGAAACAACAACCTCTCAAGAACGCTAAAAACACAAGAGCTAAAGGCACACTTCCCTCTGTATATTTCCAATCAGTCAAAATAATGAATCATTCTTCAAAATCTACACAGAATTGTAGACAACTTGGTATTCTCATAGTACATTTATAAATAAACTTTGATAACTTCCCTATGTGGCTAATAGAATTCTTTTAAATCCTGTGCAGAAAACAAATTGGAGACAGACAGTAAGTAAGTAAATTGTGAAATGGCTAGACAGATTTTGATATGAAAGCAATACAAATTCATTTTATACTTGCTTGGTTGCTCTGCTGTCATTGCTCTTAAGGAAAAAAAAAAGCATTTGTATGTTTTTTGAACACTGGAAATAAAGTGAAAACCAATTCCTCTCAGTTAGGGGAAGAATCTAGGCTATTCCAGGCAAAGGAATCTGTTCCCAGGATTATAATATTTATTAGATTTAAAAGGAATGGAAACCAATAAAGGCAGTATTTTAGCAGACACTGGTGGTTGCCTAACCTCAAACCATTCATTTCCTTAACCAAACCCAAAGCCTAACTGTCACACGACCAACATACATTTTCTTTGCTAACAACCCTGATTTGTCCAGATAGCTATTTTCCATGTGCTTCAGAGGAAGTTGCTTCCTGCCCTGGTAGTCAGTCATGATTGGTCTAATCTTAAAGTCCCCTCACCAGTAACTGACAAGACATAAGCCCACACCTATCTCTCTAGCTGATACCATCACATTGATTTAGGTCTCCCTGATCCTTAAAGTCTTTGTGTTTACCTAAGTAGTCGCTCAGTCATGTCCGACTCTATGCGACCCCATGGACTGTAGCCTACCAGGCTCCTCCGTTCATGCGATTTTCCAGTGTTTGTACTTCACCTATATCTGATGCAATTCTGGCCACTAGATGTGAGCGACATCTGTTGAAGGAATCATGAGAAGGTCTTTCTCTTAAAAGACAGTTTACAGAAAGTAATAGTTCTTCCCTGCAGGCCAGTATCATGCCTGTATGTGATGAATGTGACAGCCGTCCTGGGATCAGGAGTGGCGTTAGCCTTTGGAGAAGAGATGGAGAAGAAAGCGGGGCAGAAATGTGAGAGCAATTTGCATCTTCAAGTACTTTGTTGAGTAGCTGAATTAACCAATCCTAGACCTGCCCTAGCTCCAAAGTTCTCGTTACATTGCATATAAATGTCCCATTCTTTAAGCCTTTTTGAGTCGAATGTTCTTTGTTACCTGCAGTTGAGCATCATAACTGATACAAGGGTTGATGTATTTCTTAAGCATATACTGAGACTGAGAAGAAGATACTGGACCAGGAGAAGGAGGCTCATGAAGAGAACTAAAAATTAAAGTCTTTAATATTTCACAGAAGAAATAAAAGCCTTTGCGGAATTTCTATCAATACAATGAACCAAGGATAAAAAGTAGGGCAAAGCACTAACACTTTAAAGAGATGAGGAGGCATAAATCAATGGGGTAATGTCAACAAGGAAGACATGTATGGGAGTGATTTTAAGAAATCCATCTTGTACCTCTTTATTTTAGAAAACATTATTCTTTGTGTTACAGAAAATGTGAAGGTATTTCAACAGCAACAATTTATTTTTGTCTTTCCTCTCAATTTTGTTTAAAAGTAATTTTTGTACAGAGTAAATACAATTCAATCAATATTGAAGGGAACTGAAATAAAAAGTAATTTCTTTAGCTCAATGATATTTCTCTCTGCATAAGTAACCACTCTGAACAGTTTCCTTCCTGCAACGTTCACGCCATATATAAGGACTTAAAAAAAAAAAATTCTACCCTCTGAAAGTAAGTGCTGAAGTTCACCTTAGAGGAAAATCTCTCCTTAGGAATTACAGATGGCATTTATAAAGGGATAGAAAAATATACCTAGCTTCAAAGAATTATATAACATTTGAAAAGTATCTTATGATTGAGAAGGTGTTAAAGACTTACCACAGATGTACGTTTGTATCACAATTTATTTTTATTAACTGGACACTGACCCTAAATCACAGCCCTTGTGCTGCTTCTGCTCACAAATAAGCCAAGAAGAGCAGCAAGCAATTGAAGACCACTAGGACTGTAACAAAGAAAATAAAATCTAACCCCAAACTGGATCTGTTTCTTTTACTTTAACTTTTGTCTTCTATTGTCTTTGTTCTCAGTTGTGTCCGACTCTTCGTGACACTGTGGACTGTAGCCTGCCAGGCTCCTCTGTCCATGGGATTTTCCAGGCAAGAATACTAGAATGGGTTGCCATTTCCTTCTCTACTGTTTTTGCTACAGTTAATCACTAAAAAGAGATTGCCTATAGCTTTAAGTATATGTGATGGTCCATATCTTGGAATCGTGCCCCCTAAACCTGAGCTGTACCCTCATTTAGCTCACAGGAAACATCCTCACCAAGGCCCACCTATAAACGACTGCCAGAATGAAGCAATTAACACACCTCTTCCAGAGTCTGGAAATATTTCCTGGTTGGAACCAAGAAATATTTGCAACAACTACTACCTTTTTAAACTTTACCTCCTCACCCCCTACTCTTTGTTTTATAAAAGAAACTAGCATCCAAACCCAGGCAAGATGGCTCTCTGGGACACAGATATCTTCTCTGCCTGCTGGCTTTCCAAATAAAGTCGCTATTTCTGCTTCAACCACTGGTCTCTCAATTTATTGGCCTGTTTGTTGTGCAAGGAGTAGCACGAGCTCGGACTTGGTAACAAGACTTGAAAATGGATTCCAACCACTGAAGTTTTATGAATTGTAAAAGTAAAAAGAAAAGTATAGAAAGTCTACCACTTTTAAGGCTTTTTCTTTTTGAAGAGAAAAATACGTGCCCATTGAATGAATCTAGAGATGAAGTGATAAACTAGAACTACATGTGCTTCCTAAGCTGTGTATTGTTGGAGGTGGGCAGAGATCCAAAATGGAGCTCTCTCTTCCTGCTAGATACTTCTGTATTGTGTGATTAAAAGCTAGCAAGGGTGCTCTTTTTATGTATTTTTCTTGTGATCCAACCCCTGCCTGTAGTATAGGATTCTTTTGCCTGCAAGTAATAGAAATTTCAACTCACAGAAGCCTAATCAAACACAAATATAAATCACTGACTATAAAGCAGGAGAGGTGGACTGAGTTCATTTAATCAGTTTATTCCATTGCTGTGGAATTGAGTGGCTGCTACAGTTCTGGTCATCATGTATAGATACATGATAATTCCAGGTGATGAAAGATGATCTCTTCCTGCATCTCTTTCTCAGAAGTAAGGAAGTCTTCTCTAGAAACCACCTAGCAGACTTCTCTGCATATCTCATGTCTACAGCAAAACCATCGCAGGACCTACCCCCAGAGGCTGGGGCCAGAGGGACATCACGGCGCACAGGGTGGGCACCGGAACAAGCTGGGCTCTATTAGGAAGGGGGCAGGGGAGGGAGTGGACACGGATGTCAGTGTGTGTCACTTCACCTCCCTGTCTAATAATATGTCCCCCACACTTGCTACACTGTTGGTAGATGTAGAGTTAAGACATATTCATGGTTGAATTCGAGTTACCAAAGCAGAAATATTCATGATTCTGGCCTCACTGCATGTTGAACCCAGGCAGTTTGCTTGCTTTCCTGGCTTGGAGATAAACTAACAAGACTTAGCCTGCTCTCCAAGGGTCAATCTATATGCTTGGGGTCATGATCTCAGGAGGCAGATTTAGCTTCTCTGTGGCCTGAGGAAAGGGATGACCCTCATATGTAGTCCAGGCAAGGTCCTTGCTTCACTCATAATTCCCAAGCCATTAACTGCAGAGAGTTGTGCTACAGCAAGTGACTTCTGACCTCCCTTGGTGGGGAGGAGTTTGAGGCATTGGCTGAATTTCTTTTCTTCTAAACCAAGATCCAAGCATGGATGCTGACCACGTGGTCACAGGCATCATTAATTCGAAGTTGGCTCCAGGACTCAGTTGGGAGGTAAAGAAAGGCCACAGGGTGCGTGGGCTCAGAGGGTTTTGCAAGCTGAGTTCCGCTTTAGGAGCTTCTCACCCCAGACGCATTTTCTAGTTCCTCTCTAGTGTCAGGCACAGAATTTCTACTCCCAGCAAACGTATTACACAAGTTTGTCTCCTGAAACGCAACCTTCATGAAACATTACACAGACAAAAAATACCTAGAATCGTGCTGAAGGGGGCCCTGGGCCCTAAGTAATTTAAATAATATCTAGCTCTCATGCTTTCAGCTAGCATTTTTATATCTCCTTTCATGTATCATACAAAGTAAAGGTAAGGAAACCCACTCCAAACCCTCAGGACATTAAGATCTAGTAGACATAGGGGCTCATCATGTGGACAAAATATTTTAATCATTAATAACAGTTACAGACAAAGCCAAACATAGATAAGACCCCCTTGTTGTTGTTGTCCAGTCATTAAGTCATGTCCGACTCTTTGTCACCCCATGAACTGCAGCACGCCAGGCTTCCTTGTCCTTCACTATCTCTGGGAGTTTGCTCAAACTCATGTCCATTGAGTCAGTGATGCCCTTCAATCATCTCATCCTCTGTTGCCCCTTTCTCCTCTTGCCCTCAAACTTTCCCAGCATCAGGGTCTTTTCCAATGAGTTGACTCAAGTTCCCCTAGCTTAAAAGGAAATCTTAACAAGTGTTTGCAACCAGAAAGACCAATTGAAAAGTTCATTTTTCCTTTCCAAAGGATATATTTTCAGTTTAACTCCTGATGAGTAGGCTGCAGGTGGTTGTAAGAAAGGCTAAGTATGGCCTCCTGGTGAGAAATCTAAGACTTATAAATGGAAGTAGAGCTTCCTTTCTGAATAATCACCACTGGTCTCTTATTAAGCACATTATTTCTGGGGTTAAAAAACAAAACAAAATAAAATCCCCCTCCCCACCCCAAATTGCCATACTGGTCTGGAGTTTTATCAGAGGAAAATCTACTAACTGGCTACTTTGCAATCTGCACTTTCTTTTTTTTAGTACAGGTATTATCCTGCCAGAGTGAAGGGAGTTTTGGTGTTAAGTACTTTATTTTACTCAGACTCATAAACAAGTGGAATACTGGCCCACTTATTCCATTATTTTCTGTTCCTTTTTTATTTGGTTTGCTTTTAAATGCCATATTGCCTTTGGAGCTTTTTTTCCTTAATATATATATTTTATTGGAGTAAAGTTGACTTATAATGTTTCAGGTGCACAGAAAGGTGATTCAGTTACACATCACATATACTATTTTTAAAATTATTTCCATTACAGGTTATTACAAGATACTGAATATAGTTCCCTGTGCTATACAGTAAACCTTTGTTGCTTGTTGCATATCTAGTTTTTAAATTAGAAATCTAGCATTCTATTCATATCAAGTCAAACAAGTGAAATCAAATGTCATAAATTTTTTTAGTTAGGAAAAAAATTCATAAGTTTTCTAAAATATATATGTATAATATATATTATACATATTATTTATATATGAATACAAAAACTTTTCTACTATGCTTCTCCTTGGAGATTAAGTTGGTAGAAAATTAATAATAATACAATTATTTGCCCTTTCCCAAGTTAAAAGTTATTTATGGTTATTTCCAGGCAAATACAAGCTTTGTGAGGCTTGAGGAGAATATAATTTTGGGGCCCTCTTGAAAAAGAAAACAAAGTATCTTACTTTTTCAAAATATATAGCACTAGGGCCCCATGTGCTCCAGTTGTCCATGAAACTTTAGCTTTTGTTTCCTATGAATCCACCTCAGGTTTTCCTGATCGGGTCAGCTCCATCAAGCTGCTCCTTGAGCATTTTAATATATGTAGCCCAACATAAAGCACATTATGAGTTTCTCTATCTAATAATTCATTATCTCTAATGGTTCAGAGATAATGTACATGTAAAACAAATGAGGCACAAAACTAAAGTTTTCTAGGGTATGAATGTGAGAATTGGACCATAAAGAAGGCTGGGCAATGAAGAATTGATTACTTTAGAACTATGGTCCTGGAGAAGACTTTTGAGAGTCCCCTGGACAGAAAGGAGATCAAACCAGTCAATCTTAAAAGAACTCTGAAGACCAGACTCTGGAAGGACTGATGCTAAAGCTGAAGCTCCAATTCTTTGGAAAAGACCCTGCTGCTGGGAAAGACTGAGGGCAGGAGGAAGAAGGAGTGACAGAGGATGAGATGGTTAGATGGCATCACCGATTCAATGGACATGAGTTTCGAGCAAACTTTGGGAGATGGTGAAGGACAGGAAGGCCTGGCTTGCTGCAGTTCATGGGGTCGCAGAGTTGGAAACGCCTTAGTGACTAGTGTATAAATTGATGCTCTACTGCCATCCAGTGGCTACTTAAAGAATTCTTGGTGTGTTCTAATAAGCCTCAGAGCTGTAACTTAAACAAAAAAAGGTGCGGCCGAGAGAGCTGAAAACACCAGGTATTAGAGCCACTCCTCTGAATTAAGACTGTGGTTATAAGGCTACATAAGTTTGCTGGCCAGAAAGGAAGGGAGGAAACTTTTAATTTATTAACAAACAGGACTAAGTAGAATGTGTGGTAGTATTAATATTTCATTGCTGCAATTGCTGAATGGTAGGGAGCTAACATATATGGAGCAATCCTGCTAATATGAGGCCCTGTATCAGATTATGGACACACCATCAGATAATTCTAGGCCTGGAAAGGCCCCTAGTGATTACCTGGTGCAGTCCCTCATGGCACATTTGAGGAGACATTGGCTCTGAGAAACCCCGAGGCTGGCAGGGCTCTGGGCCCGCTGCTTACCCATGTGCATGGAACTGATGTTAGGCTTCTCTGCCGAGGCTCTCCAAGAGTCAGCTAATGGCAGTGTGACAATAGAACCACACCAATCTATCCCACTGCCGGAAAACAAACAAAAAACTAATATATTTCCCTTGGAAAATGAAGGATTTTGGATTTACAGAATGGGTTTTTTTTTTTTTTTTCCAAAAGCAATGTTGTATTCAAATTTGTATTTTTCTCACATGAATGAGAGATAAAATATAGCAATGTATACACAGATTTCAGTCATACCAGCCTAGCCATTACCCACGTGATCTTGGCTAGTTGCTCAACTTCTTGCAGCCTCAGTTTCCTCATTTGCAAAATGGGGATTATAATCAGATTGTCATGAGAATTAACTTAGGTAACACTCACTAAACACTTAGTCTAGTACTGCTACATAAGAGGTACTCAATAAGCATCAGCTATTTTAATTATGCCTATGAATGTCAGTTAACATTTGCTGCATTATAACTTTCTAGGTCTCATGTACATGGTATTTTAAGCTAGTGTATTTATCAGGCTCAACTACAAAATGATACAGAGATGAGAATATCTGAATTGAAAGTTACCTCAGAGATAATCTAGTGATCCAACAACCTCATTTTGCAGTAGCGCTCATTGATGACCAGAGACATTAACTGTTCACAGTCTTAGGACTAATTATTGGCAGAGTTTAGGGTAGAGAACCTATCTAACTTCCAGTTTAGAGACTGATTTCAAATTCTCTGCAGATGAGTTTCATGGTCACAAATCCTCAAGTTGGATGGATAAATTAATAAACTCTCTATGCTCATCCATGGAGAAGGCAATGGCACCCCACTCCAGTACTCTTGCCTGGAAAATCCCATGGACGGAGGAGCCTGGTAGGCTGCAGTCCATGGGGTCGCTAAGAGTCGGACACGACTGAGCGACTTCACTTTCACTTTTCACTTTCATGCATTGGAGAAGGAAATGGCAACCCACTCCAGTGTTCTTGCCTGGAGCATCCCAGGGACGGGGGAGCCTGGTGGGCTGCCGTCTATGGGGTCGCACAGAGTTGGACACGACTGAAGCGACTTAGCAGCATGCTCATCCACGTTTTGAAAATCCAAAACACCCTGATAGTTTAAGACATATAAAAAATACTACATCATTAATCCAAGTATTTTGTGTCAGCAAATGGTAATAGCTTTTAACACAGAAGTGCTGCCATCTAGTGGTTACACAAGAGTTTCAATTTTATCTTTTTTATTTTTTAAAAATAAATAAATCTTTTTATCTTTTAAAAAGAGTTTATCATCTTTTTTAATAGTGTTTTTGTAAAAACTCTATGGGGGTGTCCCTGGTGACTCAGTGGTAAAGAATCTGCCTGCCAATGCTGGAGACCCAGGAGGTGCAGGTTCAATCCCTGGTCGCGAAGAACCCCTGGAGAAGAAAATGGCAACCCACTCTAGTATTCTTGCCTGGGAAATCCTATGGGCAGAGGAGCCTAGTGGGCGACAGTCCACGTCACAAAGAGTTGAATGTAACATAGCGACGAAACAACAACAACAAAGCTCCCTGGTCTGGCTGGTCTCTATGATTTCTAACTTTCTGGGCCCCTTGATTTTTTATTTTTAAAGCAAGAAAGATATTTATTGTAATGCACTGCCAAGTAAACTCGCAGATGCCACTAACAAATAATAGAACATTTTTCTATAGCTCATTATTTCCATAAAACAAACCATTTTTCAAATATCATTTCTGAAACAGAATATAAACCCAACTATAAATAACCAAGAAAAGAAAAAAAAAAAACCAGTGGCCATGAAACCCCAGAGCAGTGTGTGTCACTAAACTAGATGTTTTAAATGGCGCCTAGAAAGCTGGGGCCCATCTCCCAATGTGCTGTGTGGGAGAGTCCCCCTCATATTTGTCCAAGTTCCCCTCATATCTGACCACTGGGAATGCAGATCGCTTTCTCTCCAACAGAGCCTGGAGACTTTTGCCCTTATAATTCCATGTTGTGAAATCTAGGCTTTCGGTGCTGCAGAGTTTGTGAAATTTAATCAAGCTGTCTCAGGACCAATAAATGTCAACTTTTGTCATTTGTGATCACCTCCCAAGACTAACAAACTGTGAAGCACCCCACTGGAACCCCCCCTCACTCCCACCCCTGGAACCAGGCTGAGCTCAGTCAAGTTTGGCTTTATTAGTATTGGTTCCAGAGGAAAGAAGAGTCTCAATCTGAGCAAGAACAGAGGACCACGGACCAAAACCACCCAGGAATCACTGCCCTAAGCCCTGAGGACCTTGGTCTGGGTCTCAAGGAAGGGCTTAGGTTTATCACAAGTCTTGTGTTTGATTAATGACTGCACATGATCAATCTCTCTTAGAGTCACTGAGGGCTTCCCTGGTAGCTCAGCTGGTATAGAACCCGCCTGCAACGCGGGAGACCTGGGTTCAATCCCTGGGTTGGGAAGATCCCCTGGGGAAGGGAACAGCTACCTATTCCAGTATTCTGGCCTGGAGAATTCCATGGACTATATAGTCCATGGTGTCACAAAGACTCGGACATGACTGAGCAACTTTCACTTTCACTCAGAGTTGCTAAAAATCCTGGCCTTTTTCCCCACATCTCTTTATAATATTCAAGTTGAACAAGGTTGGATTTTAGTTGTCAAAATAGAAAAAAGTTTCTTGGTTGCTGGCATTTTTCTTCTAAGGGTGTCAAATTCCTATAATCTAATGGCAGAGAAAATGTAGGTCTTATTTTGATGGCACATATAATCCCCAAAGAAAGACTCATGACTTTGCTAAGCTCATAAATAACAAATACATAATGCAAGAGAATTTTAAATTGCTATCTTTTGCAACACAAAACAAAGCTAATGGTGATTATATAACCATTGAGCAGGCAAGGAGCAGGCAACTTGGCAGAATATGGTTCTGTGTACAAGAGCAGAAAACCAAGCCCCAAGTCACCAGGGACAGCTCTTGGGAGTCAACCCTGAGCTCTTCTGCTCCCATCATTCAACCTCCAATCACTGGTGAGGGGACCTTTGTGATCACACCTGAGCTTGCTTTGAGAGACACTAAAGATGCAGCCACATGGACCTCTTTGTTAGACAAATTGCAGGAAAACTGAGAAGGGTGTAAGCTACCATCTTATTTAATACTCTGACTATAGTGACTGAAAGGGAAAGTTTCTCTCTTTCTTAAATGTAAAAAAAAAAAAACTTTTTCTTTTCCTCACCAGTTGTCTTTCAGACAATGTGGACTGTAGACCTGATCATGCATAAATATTAGTAATTATATAGAATTATATAGAACTTTATGAATATACAATCTGTAAAGTAATTATCTCTCTGGCTTATGACACTACTACTCCTTTAGTTTTTTTTTTATCCTCCTTTATTTACATTGCTAAAACAACAGAGTGGGAAAGACTAGAGATCTCTTCAAGAAAATTAGAGATACCAAGGGAACATTTCATGCAAAGATAGGCTCGATAAAGGACAGAAATGGTATGGACCTAACAGAAGCAGAAGATATTAAGAAGAGGTGGCAAGAATACACAGAAGAACTGTACAAAAAAGATCTTCATGACCAAGATAATCACAATGGTGTGATCACTGACCTAGAGCCAGACATCCTGGAATGTGAAGTCAAGTGGGCCTTAGAAAGCATCACTACGAACAAAGCTAGTGGAGGTGATGGAATTCCAGTTGAGTTATTTCAAATCCTGAAAGATGATGCTGTGAAAGTGCTGCACTCAATATGCCAGCAAATTTGGAAAACTCAGCAGTGGCCACAGGACTGGAAAAGGTCAGTTTTCATTCCAATCTCAAAGAAAGGCAATGCTAAAGAATGCTCAAACTATCACACAATTGCACTCATTTCACACGCTAGTAAAGTAATGCTCAAAATTCTCCAAGCCAGGCTTCAGCAGTACGTGAACCGTGAACTTCCTGATGTATAAGCTGGATTTAGAAAAGGCAGAGGAACCAGAGACCAAATTGCCAACATCTGCTGGATCATCAAAAAAGCAAGAGAGTGCCAGAAAAACATCTACTTCTGCTTTATTGACTATGCCAAAGCCTTTGACTGTGTGGATCACAATAAACGGTGGAAAATTCTGAAAGAGATGGGAATACCAGACCACCTGACCTGCCTCTTGAGAAACCTATATGCAGGTCAGGAAGCAACAGTTAGAACTGGACATGGAACAACAGACTGGTCCCAAATAGGAAAAGGAGTATGTCAAGGCTGTATATTGTCACCCTGTTTATTTAACTTCTATGCAGAGTACATCATGAGAAATGCTGGGCTGGAAGAAGCACAAGCTGGAATCAAGATTGCTGGGAGAAATATCAATAACCTCAGATATGCAGATGACACCACCCTTATGGCAGAAAGTGAAGAGGAACTAAAAAGCCTCTTATGGGAAATAGATGGGGAAACAGTGGAAACAGTGTCAGACTTTCTTTTGGGGGGCTCCAAAATCACTGCAGATGGTGACTGCAGCCATGAAATTAAAAGACGCTTACTCTTTGGAAGGAAAGTTATGACCAACCTAGATAGCATATTGAAAAGCAGAGACATTACTTTGCCAACAAAGGTCCGTCTAGTCAAGGCTATGGTTTTTCCAGTAGTTATGTATGGATGTGAGAGTTGGACTGTGAAGAAGGCTGAGCACCGAAGAATTGATGCTTTTGAACTGTGGTATTGGAGAAGACTCTTGAGAGTCCCTTGGACTGCAAGGAGATCCAACCAGTCCATTCTAAAGGAGATCAGCCCTGGGTGTTCTTTGGAAGGAATGATGCTAAAGCTGAAACTCCAGAACTTTGGCCACCTCATGTGAAGAGTTGACTCATTGGAAAAGACTCTGATGCTGAAAGGGATTGGGGGCAGGAGGAGAAGGGGACGACAGAGGATGAGATGGTTGGATGGCATCACCGACTCGATGGATGTGAGTTTGAGTGAGCCCCGGGAGTTGGTGATGGACAGGGAGGCCTGGCGTGCTGCAATTCATGGGGTCGCAAAGAGTCAGACACGACTTGAGCGACTGAACTGAACCGAAACATTATTACTTTGTAGCATTTTTAGAAGCAATAAAGTTTCAAGAGAAGCTGTGTAATTTGTTCCTTGCACCAAAAATGTTTAGCATTACTGTACTTCCTGAACTCACAAATACTAATTTTTCTTACAAATCAGATACTCTCAAAATTCTCACAGCTGTAATTCAGAGATTTAATGGCTCTAATCAATATGTTCTTGCTATATGATTGATGATCCATAAGCCTCATAAAACTAGAAGTGAGAATTTAGTCTTTAAATGTTACTTGTAAGACAATAAAACATTCCAACACACAATCTGGTGCTTGTAGTAAATGGCCTTTGATGATAATGTGAAACGAAAAAAAATTTTTAAAATATGAGGATGAGTCTCTATATATCTTTTTTACTTTTTCAAGGTAATTCTTATGGAGGTTAGCGTCTACATTTAATTTTCATAACTGTCAATTTCATCATGTTCGACTTACTGGACTTCCAGTAAAAGTAAGTAAAATACCTGGCAGTTGTTTGATGATGAATGTAACATGCATAATAATTTTTTCATAATTTTCTGAATTACATCTTTGGCTTCCTCCATGTTCATCACCTGCATCAGGTGGGTAAATGCCACAAGGGCCTCCTAGACACAGCCTTTGGCAGTGACTAGAAATGTCATCATTTACTTAATGAATGAGTTCAATTACTGTCTTCAACTTGTGATAATGTTACAAAAGAAAACTCTAATTAGAAATCATCTCTGCTGCTGCTGCTAAGTTGCTTCAGTCGTGTCCGACTCTGTGCGACCCCATAGACATCAGCCCACAAGGCTCCCCCGTCCCTGGGATTCTCCAGGCAAGAACACTGGAGTGGGTTGCCATTTCCTTCTCCAATGCATGAAAGTGAAAAGTGAAAGTGAAGTCACTCAGTCGTGTCTGACTCTTCCCGACCCCATGGACTGCAGCCCACCAGGCTCCTCCATCCATGTGATTTTCCAGGCAAGAGTACTGGAGTGGGGTGTCATCGCCATCTCTAACAAGAAGTAATAATGCAAAACACATAACCAACACATCAGGAATACAGATGTGCTGACTAAAGAGGATGGGAGGCTGGATCTCAGAATAGACTAATATTGGTCATCTCAGCTCTCATGAATGAAAATCTCTCACATACAAGAGGCAAGAACAGACTGTCACTGGGTTCCTACTCTGCATTTAGCTTAATAAATTGTTCTTACAGAGGTCCCAGTAACAATCTCCATATTTCCCCCCTGAGGAGTTCTCCAATACGACCCTAAGCCCCTTTCCTTTCCCCAAACTCAGCCTTTCAGTCATGGTCAGGGAAATCTGCATTTCCCTTAGGTATACCTTGCTTCACTGTTTGTATGTCTTTGCTTGGGCTGCTTATTAATTCTTTTCCCTTCCCTTTTTGTAATTTTTGGTGATTAATTTCTATTAAACCTAATTACAGAAGTCATTTACTCCAGAATGTCCAGAATGATTGTAATGAAACTTGTGTTTTCTCATCTCTTAGCTATTCAGTTTATACTAAAGTAAATCCTAATTTACCAAAGGGTTGTGTTACAAAGTTTTATTTTTAACAATAAAAATTCTGTAAATACAACATTGTAAGTGGTGGTTTGATTACCAAATAAACCCTAAAAGTCAATTTCATGTAGCTGAAATCGTGTGTTAGTTGCTCAGTCGTGTCCAACTCTTTGTGACCCCATGGACTGTAGCCAGTCAGGCTTCTCCATCTGTGGAATTCTCCAGACAAGAATACTGGAGTGGGTTGCCATTCCCTTCTCCAGGAGATCTTCCCAACCCAGGATCAAACCCGAGTCTACTGCATTGCAGAAAGATTCATCACCATCTGAGCCATCAGGGAAGCAACTATGCCATAGCAAAAAAGAAAGGAAAAAGAATGCCATTATGAATCACAATTGTTTCAGTATTGGTTAAAAAGAAAAAAAAAGGAATAAGAAAGCAATAAGACAATCTGAGGAATAGTCTTTCTTTTCTTTGAGTGCAGATTATTCTCTTTTTGGGATAAGGATCACTGAGAAAAAGCAGATTCAATTGAAAAAAGATAATGGTTAGATTTTTTCAGAGATTATAAAGTGACTTTACAAAGCTTTTGTTATCATCAGATCTAGATTATTATTATTTCACATCAAAAATCATGGTTTTTTTCTTTCCCTTTCCTTCACACAAATCTATCACTAGCTTTATTCCTGGGTTTTATAACCACCAACTGCGTGATCATGACTTGTAGTGGAAACAAAGGGGACACAAAGAATGGAAAGAAAAAAAAGAGGAGTGGAGAACAGGGAGAGACCTTCCTTGGCCAAAACTAGCAAGAAAGAGGGAGAGAGGAAAGTATTCAAAATATGGTGAGGCGATGCTTAGGAGGAAAGAAAATCCTCATGTGTGGAAATAAGAGGGCTGAGAAGAGACAGCAGAGGGCAGAAGAAAAGAGGGACACAGTCCGTGCACAGATCTCTGAGGGAAGACACATGGGCCCCACATCCCCTGGGGTTAAGCGCCGAGGTATGAGGCTCCAGACAGGCTTCTGTGCACAACAGCTTTCACACACAAAGGACTAAAGGACGTGGAAAATCCAGGTGAGTGACAGTAACTGGTTTTGAACTTTCAGGTTGGACATTATGAAGTATCAAGTCTTCCCTGGTGGCTCAGATGGTAAAGAATGCAGGAGACCCAGGTTTCATCCCTGGATTGGGAAGATTCCCTGGAGAAGGGAATGGCTACCTACGCCAGTATTCTTGCCTGGGAAATCCCATAGAATATGAGCCTGCCAGGCCGCTGGGGTGGCAAAGAGTTGGACACAACTGAGGGACTAACACTGTGAAGTTTCATTTGTGTGAGTCAAAACAAGCCAGATAGGCCAACTTCATATGGTTCAACCCAGTATCATTTGTTAAGTGTTCAATTAGGTTTTCTGGGAACACATGTCATTTCTCAATTCCACTGTAAGCTTTTGGAGAGTTAAAAAGTACTTTCTTCTACCCTATAACCTGAACTCAATGGGTATAAAATAAATGCCTTTTTAAAAAACTCAGGGATGATATAAAACAAGTTTTTTCTTGTGGCACTGACTAAGAACCCAGGTTTCCAGCACTGAGAGAAAGTTGAGTCATTAAACCACAAAGCTTTCTGTCCCAAGAAAATATTTATTTTGTCTAATAGGGTTTTAAATTAGGGAGTGTTATCTCATCAAGTATAATAAGGACTTGTGAGTCAACAAGCTCTGTGTATACAGGAGAGCTTTACTTCTGCACTCAAGATGAAGTGAGAAACTGTCTCACTCTTTGGCTGTGAAATCAGGGACAGAATAACAGAAAGGAAGAACTACCTTCATTTTCTTCACTTAAAAACATCTTCCTACTGCTTCTGTAATAAAAATGTTTTTAAAAATATTGCCAGTGCTTCAAAAGGAAATAAAACTTGTTTTTCATAAATCAGGTAATAGTGGTTCTTAAAATGCTTCCAAAAAATGAGCAAGTTATAAAACAAACAGTAGATATTAAATTTTATTAAAAATTTTCATTTGGCATATTGTTTTAAATGGATGAAACGGGCTATTGGCATTTCATCAGCTTTAGCAATTGCTTTTCACTAAAATAATCAAAATAACTTTCTTAGCAAAATTAATTTCCAGTCCATCAGTCTTTTTTCCCTTTAAATTAACAGAATTTTCAGTTCAGTCCCTCAGTTGTGTCCGACTCTTTGCGACCCCATGAATCGCAGCACGCCAGGCCTCCCTGTCCATCACCAACTCCCGGAGTTCACTCAGACCCATGTCCATCAAGTCAGTGATGCCATCCAGCCATCTCATCCTCTGTCGTCCCCTTCTCCTACTGTCCCCAATCCCTCCCAGCATCAGACTCTTTTCCAATGAGTCAACTCTTCGCATGAGGTGGCCAAAGGACTGGAATTTCAGCTTTAGCATCATTCCTTCCAAAGAACACCCAGGGCTGATCTCCTTTAGAATGGACTGGTTGGACCTCCTTGCAGTCCAAGGGACTCTCAAGAGTCTTCTCCAACACCACAGTTCAAAAGCATCAATTCTTCAGCACTCAGCCTTCTTCACAGTCCAACCCTCACATCCATACACGACCACAGGAAAAACCATAGCCTTGACTAGATGGACCTTTGTTGGCAAAGTAATGTCTCTGCTTTTGAATATGCTATCTAGGTTGGTCATAACTTTTCTTCCAAGGAGTAAGCGTCTTTTAATTTCATGGCTGCAGTCACCATCTGCAGTGATTCTGGAGCCCCCAAAAATAAAGTCTGACACTGTTTCCCCATCTATTTCCCATGAAGTGATGGGACCAGATGCCATGATCTTCATTTTCTGAATGTTGAGCTTTAAGCCAACTTTTTCACTCTCTACTTTTACTTTCATCAAGAGACTTTTTAGTTCCTCTTCACTTTCTGCCATAAGGGTGGTGTCATCTGCATATCTGAGGTTAGATTCCCCAATTTAGGAAACAAAGTATTTTTCTCCTCTTACCAAATTTAGTAGTTATAACTCAAATCACTAGACCTCAAGTATGAGAAAATCATTGACCATTTTCAAATTTTTGAAAACAGAAAAGATTTGACATGAATCTTAATCATTCTAAAGGATTACTCATTTTTCTTTCACTTCTCCATCAAACAGTTTATATATGTCACCAATAGAAAAGGAAGATACTGATCAACCTAACTAAGTGCTTGGATTCCCCAATTGAAATGTAAGCAAGTTACTGAGAAAGCAAAACACATATGGGTTTACCATTCATCTGGCTACAGGACCTGCCGAGGACAAAGGAGTAGAATCTGATACTGTCCTTTTCCCTCCCTCTCAGCTCTCCCTGCATTTTTTCCCTTTGCCTCCTTACTACAGATCCTAGGGTTTTGCTATGTTTCCACATCAACTGTTAAACAGAAAAGTGATCTAGTAAAACTAATATGAAAGAACTATTTGCTCACCATGTGTACTGGGATGAATAGTGTCCCTCCAAATTCATGTTCACCTATAACCTCAGAACATGACCTTATTTGACATAGGGTCTTTCCAGATGCAATTAGTTAAATCAAGATGAAATCATACTATATTCAGGTGGACCCTTATAAAAAGAGGGAAATCTGGATACACAAATGGAAACACACAGATCCAGAGGGAAGAAGGCCATGTGATGCTGGAGGCAGAAATGGAGAGATGCAGCTGCTAGCCAAGGACACTAGGGATTCTGGCAATGACCAGAAGCCAGGAGGTAAGGAAGGATCTTCTTTGGAGCATTCAAGGGAGGATGGCCCTACGGACACCTTGTTTTCAGACTTCTAGCCTCCAGAACTGTGACAGAATAAATTTCTGTTGTTCTAAAGCCAGCAAGGTTGTGGTAATATGCGATGGCTGCTAAAACACTGTGCCACTCCACTGTACTGAATGTGTTATTTTTAAGATGATTTCTGGATGAAGGCAATGCTTAATGCAAAGTGATGAAATAAAAGGTGCTTCTGGCAAGATAATAATTGAGAGGAGAAGACATTTATAGGGAACTGGGCCATTGGAGTTCCTTTTAAATAAGCTTGGCATGCAGCCTCCTCTGTGGAGATGTGAGCCTGGGCTAGTCTGAGCGGAGCACTTTTACTAAGCCTTAGGAAGAGAGGAAAGAGAAATGAAAAGGACACATGCACTTTGCCTTCCAGGGCATTCGAAAGACACCAAAAGTCCAGAGATGAAACAGGTTGCCTTGAGTAACCAGGAAGCCCGAAATAAAATCAAGAATAACAGGTATAGCAAGAGAGAATCTCTAGTAAATACCTCTATATATCTCTATACTACCAGTTCCTTTAAATCCTAGCAAAGCTACAACATTTAGCAAAGTTAGTGCCAGGTGAAAGAATTAAATGTAAAAACATCAAATCACAAAGATTAGAAGGCCATTATATGCCATGTTAGAAGATAACACAGGATGGAAAACAATTTCCTAAGATTAAATGAAATGGAAGAAATAAAATAGAAAAATATTGGAATTTTACTGTGCCAACATTTTAAATTTTCCCATATTTTTTAAAAGTGAAAGATAATAATAAGCTAAGAAAATATTTGCAACACAAACATCCAACAATTGGTTAAGAGTCATACTAGACAAAGAAATCATACAAAATTATATAAAACTGTATTATATTAACAAACCTGGTAAAATGGGCAAGGGAAATAAATAATTTTCCAAGAAAAAAACTGTTAAGGTATTTCCCCAAATTCACTAGTAATAAAATAGGTACAACTTTTAAATTAAAAGTGAAAGTGTTAGTTGCTCAGTCATGTCCGACTCTTTGCGACCCCATGAACTGTAGTCCACCAGGCTCCTCCATCCATGGAATTTTCCAGACAAGAATACTGGAGTGGATAGCTACTCTCTTCTCCAGGGGATCTTCCTAACCCAGGGATCGAATCTGGGTCTCCTGCATTGCAGGCAGACTCTTTACCATCTGAGCCACCAGGAGACCCACATACTACTAGGGGGCATATTAATTGCCACAGCTATTTAATAAGGAATTTATTAGTATTTATCAAGAGACTTTAAAATGATAGTATACCTGTACCCTGTGATTCTACTTCTAGAAAAGATTTATAAGGAAATAATCAAAGAAGTACTCAATTTTTTTTTTAACCAAGATGTTATGGCAGTGTTATTTATAATAAAATTTGCAAACAACTCAACCAATTTGGGTAATGATTAGGTTATGGAACATCATTATAGAAAGCCATTTATTCTTTAAGGCATGGAGTGAAGCTTATAACTTTATGGTAGTTGAAAAGTAGAATAAAACTATGTTAAATATCCAAGAACACATGGAAACAGCATACACTAAATCTTTAGTGCTCTGGCTACCTGGATAATAATTTATGTTCTTACTATATTTTCCACGTTGTCATGCACTCTTTTATCATGAGAAAATATTTAATTTAAAAAGTTTTAAAACTCCTAATAGCCTCATCAGGGAAGTTTAAATAACAATTTTGAGTGGCAGTAACAGAAGGTAAAACCCAAATGATGAGACAGACCTTTTTACATAATCTAATAAAATATTAATGTGCAGATTTTACCTGCCAGTCTCAATTTCTTTTTCCCAGTTTCCTTGGCCAGTAATTCCTAACCTAAATTTTGGAATATCCCAAGTGACTGTCAATTATCTCACGAGAGTCACATTTTTTTCTTGGATAGTTTCCAAGACACCATTTGTTTTTAAAACCTCACTCTGTTTAAGGCAATTAGTATCTGTTTTGAGTTTATCAGAGAATTAGAAAGTAATCTTTGAAAGAAAGGTGAGTTTGCAGTGGTGGCAGCTAGACTGAGGTGAGGGCCAGGAGAGCACAGAACTTGACAAGAGAATGATTTTGTTTTATTTCCTTCTGTACATAATTCCAAAATCATTTCTTCTTCTTCAAAGGGAACATTGTGCCAATAACCAAAGAGTATTCTGATTTCATTTTCCAGGGCTCTGTATCTTTTTGTTCCTCCTGCTCTTTTTTGTTATTTACACACATTTTATAGAACAAGTCAGCAAACCCACAAAATGAAACTGGCGAAGGTTTGCCTTCACACTGATCCTGGATAAAGTCTTCTGATTTAGTATTCTATAGTTTTCTTTTAGATCAGGGGTTGGCAAACTATGGTCTGCAGGCCACACTGGGTCCACTGCCTATTTTTGTAAATAAAGTTTTATTGGAACAATGACATAGTAGTTGCAACCCAGAAGTATCTATGGCTACTTCAGTGCTACAATGGCAGAATTGGGTAGTTGCAACAAGACTGGATGATTAACAGTGTCTAAAATATTCAGTCTCTTTGGCCCTTTATTTGCTGACCCCTGTTTTAGATCACAAACTCCTACAGCCTTGCTTGCCAGAGTCTTCTTTTTGCACTTTCATTGAAGAGGAATAGAACTAGAATTCTAGTAAACATTATTAGATAATTATAATACAAGATAAGCTCAAGCTTACTCAAAATCTGGATAAATTCAAAGACAGGAAAAATTCACCCACAATTCACGATGTAGGTCCAAAGTGGCGTAAGTCTTTGACTTCCTTAACTTTCCTGACTACTTTTATAGCCATCCTCCATGATAGCCCCCGTAATCTGCTCCTCCTGGTAGTTAAGCCTTTGGGTAGTTCCTGCTCACACACACATGTAACAGTATCTTGCTTCTCAGACTCATGACATTGTGGCTTTTCTCTCCCTCTGTCTCTCTCTCATCACTTACTCCTATCATATCATGGAGAGACCCACATGACAAGAGCTGGGACCTCCAACCAATAGCCAGTGAGGAACTGGGACCTCCTCAAAAGAGCCATACAAGTAACCTCGGAAATTGGTCTTCTAGCCCCAATCATTCATACGACTGTGGCCTAGCCAACTTCTCAATTTCCACCTAAGAGAACCTGTGCTGCAACCAGCCAGCAAAGCTGCTCCCAAATTCCTGATTTGCTCCAACTGTGAGATAGAAATGTTTGTTTTTTTAAGCCCTTAAATTTGGGGATAATTTGAGTACACAGCAACAGATAATGGATATACTCTCCTCTGTCTCCACTTACACGTCCCAGTGTTTAGCTTTAGAAACCTTTCTGTACAAGACTGTCAGACGTAAGACATGGTCCTTGAAATGGATCATGAATTGGCTCTAGATCAGGTCACAATATAAATGTCGTGTGGAAATTTTTCTCTATACTATAAAAATTCCAGGTTTATATCAGCTATTAAAACAGCTCTTCATTTTTCCTGTCTACTGCTACAAAGACACTAGCTAAAGACTGAAATGACTGAGGTCATGTGAGGGCCCTGGAAATAACACCATGTTCACGCCAGGAGGTCAAAAACTCACCAAAACATAACCAAACAACCCCCAAAGTGTCATGGGAACCTGAGCTCAAACTTCTCAGATCAGTTTAGGCTTCCAAACAGCTTTCAGCCTCCTTTCTACTTTCAGTGGATGAGGGGAATGATATAAGCAGTATTCGTATTCATGTAGCACTTTGAAAAGTAGCACCTTTATATCATAATCTATCTTTAATCCTCACAGCAATGCTGGCTTGCAGTTTTAAAATAAGGGTTATCTTACTTGAATATTGTACAGCACAGGGACATACAGACATTATTTTGTAATAACTTTAAATACAGTATAATCTATTTAAAAACTGAATCACTATGTTGTACACCTGAAAATAATATTGTAAAGCAACTATACTTCAATAAAAAAAGAGTCACCTTACTTTAAGATTAGATGAGAGAAAACATTAAAGAGAAATTAACATTTAAGACAGAATATTAGTATCAGAATAGAAAATAATATCTAATTATTTCTGTGAAGCATTAGGATGCTTCACAGAGAATGTGTAAAGCTAAGAAGTTTAATGAGGGGCCTCAGAGGTCAAATCAGAGGTCAAATCGGGACAGACTGAGGTGTACCTGGTGTGGCACCCCATTTTTTTCACTGGTTCAGTACTTAGGGTATACTCTCTAGACTTACTTCTATGTTTGGATTAGAGAATCACACCCTTGACCTTCAATTGCTCAAGCCCTCCAAGAACCTATTGGTTACCCTGAGAACATACTAACTCTCGGGGAGCAGCTACTCATCTTTGTACCCCCATCAGTATGTATTCAGTAGTGCAGTGAATTCACATGGAAAGTCCTCAGAAAATGTCTGAGAAAGGCAAGGAGGGAGGAAAAGAGGAAATAAAAAGGGGATGTTAAGTATAATTTTCTTGTTTTCTTCAACCTATAAAACCTATAGTATTCTAAAGTATTTTAACCAGGGCTGAATAATTTCTCTCAATGGACTTATTTCTATTTAAAATTTCTGAAGTGGACAAAAATCAGGCAGAACACATTCATGGAAGTACAAAGGAGGGGAGAAAAGCTTCTCTTTGAATTAACAGTGACTCATCTCCTAAGAAATCTAGGTTACGAGGCACAATTAAGAGATTGTGTTTATTGGAGTATTTCACTCTCAAAGAGCTTCAATAGACATGCAGAAGACAGTAATGATTTTTGTCATACTGAAGTGAATATTCTGGTGCCTTGAGAACATAATCATTATTTATAGCAATATTACCCATAAAACAGGGCCCTGACCACAAGCACCTGTAAACTAATTGATGACTCAGCAAACAAAGAAAAGAAGCCCCTCCACATCAAGACACGCTTGTGGTTGGCACATTCATGTCATTTGTACTCACTGATAACATCTGGTTTTATGAATCCAGAGTGGACCCACATCAGCTCTTTGTCCTGACAGACTCCCAGGGAGCCAGCCAAGCCTTCGTACAGAGGGTGCTACAGGCTATAGCAATATGACAAGGACACCTGGGTGCCTTCACAGAACAAGCTGACAAAATGCGTAAAGTGCTAAAACAAAAAATTCAACAAACCACAAAGCAATGTGGCCATTTCTGCATATATCTTCCCCTCATCCTGGTATGAGGGGGGGATCTCATCCCACCTACTGGTAGAAGTGTTCTTAGAATTTGGCTCAGATAGTAAAGAATCTGCCTGCAATGCGGGAGACTTGGGTTCAATCCCTAGTTTGGGAAGATCCCCTGGAGAAGGGAATGGCAACCCACTCCAGTATTCTTGCCTGGAGAATTCCATGGACTGAGGAACCTGGTGGGCTACAGTCCATGGGGTCAGAACTCAACTGAGCGACTAACACATTCATGTTCACAGGTAGAAAGATTCAGTGAATAAAATAGAACCTAATACCTGCTTTGCAGTTAGATGTGTTTGCTTAATAAAAATAGGTAATTTGTTTGCTCATCTGGGTCTACAGTCCCCTTGTCTTCAATTCCATTTCAGACATAATTCCCAAGGTGCTTTGGAATCTGAATGTTTTTCAAAAGACTGTGTGAAGAAAGTATCTGGACTGAATGAAATATTTAAGTGTCCACCTAAGAAGGTACTTATATATCACTTAGGAAAGTTAGAGACCATTTAGAGAGGTTTATTCCAAGGTAGAGATTAGGAGACTAAATGGCAGAGGGCCGGATGGACATGTGTTTAGCAGGCTGTGGGGACTAGTCTTGGGAACAGCCCCAACAACTCCCTGTCTGTCCTACCCCTACCTCACACTAGAGGGTGAAGTCATTTTCCACTCTCTTTCGAGCTGCTACCCTGGGGGAGAGGCCACATGGAGGGACGGTGTAGGGGAGAACCTAGAAACTTGACCAACAATAAGAACTGAGGCCCTGGACACACGGCCCCAGCAAACCAGTCCCCACCAGCTCCCAGCTGTTTCAGCTGAGTTGTCAGACATGTGACTGAGGGAGCCATCTGAGACGTTCCAGCCTTAGCAGACACCACATAGAGCAGATACAAGCCTATTCCATGTGCCCTGCTCAAATTCCAATCATTAGAAACAATAAAGCAAAATTTTCAATAGATGTTACGTGGCAATAGATAACTGAAACAGGCTAATGTCAAATAGCCTTCTGCTAAAATCTTTTTTTTTTTTTTTTTTAATGCCACACTTGGTTATTTCTTGCAGAAATCACCCACAGTAAATCCAACTGTACTAAAAACTTATTAGATAGAACATGGACTCTGAATAGATACACTCTAGAAAGGATGGAATGATTCAGGGAAAGTTTTCATTTTAAAATAATACAATGCAGGAGACACAGGTTTGATTCCTGGTCCAGGAAGATCCAACACGCCATGAAGCAACTAGGCCCCTGAGCCACAGCTATTGAGCCTCTGCTCTAGAGCCTGGCAACCACATGAAGCCTGCATGCCCTAGAGCCTGTGCCCAGCAACAAGAGAAGCCATGTCAATGAGAAGCTCTCACACCACAACTACAGAGTAGCCCCCACTTGCCACAACTAGAGAAAAGCCTGCGCTGCAACGAAGACCCAGCAGAGTCAAATATAAATGAATAAATAATTTCTAAAAACTAATATATATAATCATTTTTATCTTATTTTAAATGAATAGAGCACTGGGGAGGAAAAATAGAAAATCAACTCAGCTGTATGAAGCATTTAAGATATAGTGTAGTAGTAATAACTACTTTTATGGGATGGTTGCTATATCCCAAGCACTATGCTATGTTTTACAGCTATTATCTCATTTAATCCTTACAATGAACCTGTGAGATAGGTGTTATTATCTGTACTTTATATAGATGAGGAAACTGAGGCTCAAAGAGATTAAGCAATTTGCCTAAAAGTCACCCAGCTAGGAAGGTTTGGAGCTGAGATCTGAACTTGGCCAGCCTGACATGAAAGCCATTTAACTATAATGTACAATACAGTCTGCAGCTTTAATAGTAAAATAGTTTCATTATCCAGGTACTTTTATGGTCAGAGAGGAATGTGCCTGACAGTAATAACGCCAAAGTCTAAGTGTTAGTCACTCAGTCGTGCCGACTCTTTGCGACCCCATGCACTATAGCCTGCCAGGCTCTTCTGTCCATGAGATTTCCCAGGCAAGAATTCTGGAGTGGGGTGCTACTTCTTCCTCCAGGGAATTTTCCCGACCCAGGGATTGAACCCAGGTCTCCCATATCACAGGTGGATTCTTTATCTCCTGAGCTACAGCAGAAGCCCACAGTAATAATAGCAAAAAATAAAAGCCAATATTTTGACCTTAAATAAGTATTTTTACATTCAATTTGGCATTCTTTTGCTTTACTCTGGTATTTGGTTAGATTCATGCTATATAATTCTTGGAAGATACGGGAAATTTTCTCATATACAGCATGGACATCTGTCCTTTTCCTAGTTTATATTTCTTAAAAGATTATTTGTTATATAAAAGGGAGAACTGAGACATCACCATCTGATACTGAGGATTTATCCTGATTAGCCCTGTGAACTGTAGTGTTTGATTTGCTCTCTACTTTGCTGGCCCTGCCCATCTCACCTATTTTTCTTTTCTTTCAAAAACATACTCCTCCCCACTCCCTACCCCCTCACAAGCCCATGCTATCCTTTCATTATTCTGAAAGGCCCCATACTGAATGACCCTGATTTGCAAGGCTGCAGATGGCAATATATTCCACACAAAGCCAGAGAACAGAAGAAAATGAAAGAAACATAGTTTTCTCAAAGGGTAAATTATCAAGCCCTGCAAAATATTTTTCTACTTCAAAGACTTTAAAATGAAGTAAAAATCCCCCCAAAAAGAATTGCTCTAAAATCAAGTGAATGGCTAGTTTTATTTGCTTTAGAACCTTAATGAGCAGCTTGCTTTCACAAAAGACCAAGGGAAAGGACACTCTTGTTTATCTGAGCAAAAATTGGAGGAGAGTCTATCATACCTCAGAATACCTGATATGTTACTTTCACAAAGAACCTACACAGCCTCTCAGTTTTACCAAATTGCACTAGAATTTAAGATGACGTTTTGATGTGTAGAAAGGACAATGACCCGAAGGACTGATATGCTTGTTTTAGGACAAACATTTGTGTGTATTTGCATCCTTAGAGCAAAAGGAGAATCTGATTTGATATCAGAGGACCTTACTTAAAATATCATCTCTGCCACAACTTACTATATCACCTAGGGCATGACACAATCTGATTCTTAGATTCTTTACCTGTAAAATAAGGATAATGATACAATATGCCCCAGAGTTGTTATAAGATTTAAATGAGATAATACTTATGACTGTTTTAGTCCCTCAGTCGAGTCCGACTCTGCGACCCTATGGAATATAGCCCGTCAGGCTCCTCTGTTCATGGAATTCTCCAGGTAAGAACACTGGAGTGGGTAGCCATTACCTTCTCCAAGGGATCTTCTCCAGGGACTGAACTCAGGTCTCCAGGAGGCAGATTCTTTACTGTCTGAACCACAAGGGACTTCACAAATTATAAAATTCATTACAAATTTTAATTATCATAAGGTCTCCTATCTTACAGGAACATTTTACAATATATTTTATGAGTGTACTACTTTCAACTTACCAAAGAAAAAGTACTATAATACTATTATACATCATATTGTTTAAATCAGACACATCAAAACCAGAAGAGTTGAGATATTTAATTTTCATATCTGGTCAATTTATAACATACTGTGTTCCATTCAATAAATATGCTCATTAATTCATTTGACAAAAAAATTCTGAGTGACTTATTACAGTGAATAAAATAGCCTCAGGAAGCTTATATTTGAATGAGAGAGACAGAATCAAGACAAAATAAGTTGTTATAAATTATTATCCCAGGTACTTATAAGTTCCACAGAGAAAAATAAAATGGAATAAGACATAAAGTGATGACATCAGAGCACCTAAATATATTAAGCAAATATTAACAGATATGAAGAGAGAAATAGATAACAATATACAATAATAGTAGGGAACTTCAATATCCCACTTTCAACAATGAGTAGATCATGCAGACAGAAAATCAATACTGAAACACTGGACTAGAACTGTATCTTAGATTGAATGCACTCGACAGGCATCCCCAGTGGTTTAGTGGTAAAGAATCCACCTGCAATGCATGAGATACAGAAGATGCAGGTTTGCTCCCTGGGTCAGGAAGATCCCCTGGAAGAGGGCATGGCAACCCACTCCAGTGTTCTTGCTTGGACAGTCCCATGGACAGGAGCCTGGCGGGCCACAGTCCATAGGGTCGCAGAGAGTGGGGCATGACTTAAAGGACTGAGCATGCATGCTACAGACATATACAGGTGGACCTAATAGATAAATAGAGACAAATGTAACAGACATTTACAGAATATTCCACCCAACAGTAGAATACACATTCTTCTCAAGTATATACAGGACAGTCTCCAGGATAGAACACGTTAGGTCACAAAATAAGCATCAGCAAACACAAGAAGATTGAAATCATGATAAATATCTTTTCCAACTTCAATAGTTTGAAACCAGGAATCAATAATAGGAAGAAAACTCAAAAATTCAAAAATGTTTGAAAATTAAATAAAACAGTCCTAAATAATTAATGGGTCAAACAAAAATTAAAAAGGGAAATCAAATAATATCATGGATTGAATACGAATGTAAACACAACATACCAAAACTTACAGGATGCAATAAAATCAGTTCTAAGAGGCAAGTTATAGCAATAAATGCTTAGAGAAAAGAAAGATCAGAAATAAATAACACAACTTTATACCTCAAAAATTAGAGGACAAATTAAACCCAAAGTTAGCAGAAGAAAAGAAATAAAGATTAGAGAGAAAATAAATGAAATAGAGATCAGAATAACAGCCAAAAAGAACAATGAAATTGAGAACTGTTTTTCTGGAAAGATTAATCTTTAGCTAGAATAAAGGGAAATCTCAAAGAAACTTAGAAATGAAAGAAGAGACATTACAACTGATGCTATAGAAATATAAATAATCATAAGAGGTTACTATGAACAATTACATGTCAAAAATTGGCTACTCTAGAAGAAATGGAAAAATGATTAGAAACATACAACCTACCAAGACTGAAGAATGAAAACACTGACAAATTAAACAGACCAATATAAGTCAGGAGATTAAAACAGTAATAAAAAATCTCCCAACAGGACTTCCCAGTGGCACTGTGGATAATAATCTGCCTGCCAAGGTAGAGGACATGGGTTCAATTCCTGGTCTCAGAAGATCCCACATGCTGCAGAGCAACTATGCCCATGTGCCATAACTACTGAGTCCATGCTCTGCAACAAGAGAAGCCACCACAAAAGAAGCTCACACATTGCTGAAGAGTAGCCCTAGCTCGCTGCAACCAGAGGAAGTCTGTGCACAGTGGAGAAGATCCAATGCAAACAAAGATAATGAACAAATAAATAAATCAAAAGAAAAAATATATAACCTCCCAACAAAGAAAAGCTCATGACCAAATAGTTTCACTGGTGAAGTCTACCAAACATTTAAAGGAGAATTAAAATCAATCCTTCTCAAACTCTTCCAAAAAACAGAAGAGAAAGAAATACTTTCTCCTCCTGCCTTCAATCCTTCCCAGCATCAAGGTCTTTTCTAATGAGCCAGCTCTTTGCATCAGATGGCCAAAGGATTGGAGCTTCAGCATCAGTCCTTTCAATGAATATTCAGGACTGATTTCCTTTAGAATTGACTGGCTTGATCTCCTTGCAGTCCAAAGGACTCTCAAGAGTCTTCTCCAACACCACAGTTCAAAAGCATCAATTCTTTGGTGCTCAGCCTTCTTTATGGTGCAACTCTCACATCCATACATGACTACTGGAAAAACCATAGCTTTGACTATACGGACCTTAGTTGGTGAAGTAATGGCTCAGCTTTTTAATATACTGCCTAAGTTTGTCCAAGCTTTTCTTCCAAGCAGCAAGTGTCTTTTAATTTCATGGCTGCAGTAACCATCTGCAGTGATTTTGGATCCCAAGAAAATGAAGTCTGTTACTGTTTCCATTGTTTCCCCATCTATTTGCCATGAAGTGATGGGATTGGATGCCATGATCTTAGTTTTTTGAATGTTGAGCTTTAAACTAGATTTTTTTCACTCTCTTCTTTCACTTTCATCAAAAGGCTCTTTAGTTCTTCTTCCCTTTCTGCCATAAGGGTGGTGTAATCTGCATATCTGAGGTTATTTATATTTCTCCCAGCAATCTTAATTCCAGCTTGTGCTCATCCAGCCTGGCATTTCACATGATGTACTCTGCATTTACATTAAATGTTAGTATGCAGAAAGAATACAAATACAAAGACTTGAGCTTGATGTAGTCTAAGAAGGTAAAAAAGGCCAGGGTATATGGAAGGGGTAAACAAAGCAGACAGTGGTAGGTGGTGATGCAGTTAGGGACTAAGTCATGGACCATGTTGCTTGGGACTTTATTCTGATTGCAACTGGGAGCATTGGAGCAGAGAAATATTAATACCATATGACCAAGTTTTTCAAGAATCCCTTGACTTATATGTAGGGTACAGACTGTATACAGAGTAAGAATAAAAAGAGGAAGACCAGTCAGGTAGCCGTTGGAATAATCCAAGCTAGATATGGTAGAAATATGGACCAGGATGAGGGTATGTGCTAAGAAGTGGTCAGATTCTACACATACCTTAAAACTATGACCAACAGAATTGACTGATAAAATGAATGTGCCGTATGAGAAAGACAAAGATTTTCAAGACAATTACAGGATTTTTTCTTTGCCCTAAATTACTGGGTTATAGGTTTGCTTTGATAGGAAGCACTGGGAAAGAGGTGGGTTTTGGACCTCTTCTGTCAGGAGGGCACATTAGACATTATGTAGTGACGTTAGAAGGCTATTGGATATGCAAGTCTGGGATGTGGGACAGAGGTTGACACTGGAGATAAAAATATGAGAGTCCTCAGCACACTCAGGATTAAATGTGTAGGACTAGACAGCTTACCTAGAATGTGGATGCAGAGAAAGAAAAGGGCTCAAGGATTGAGCCCTGAGGGCTTCCAATATTTAAAAGATAAAGAGTAACCTCCAAGATTGGGAACAGGAAGAATAAACAGCCAAAGAAAAAAAAAGAGATTCTATGGAGACAGGAGAAAAAGGACAAGGTATTAGTGTCATATGAGCCCAGTGAAAGGAGGAGGCTGGAGGTGTGAAAAACGATGCTGATAATTTGAGTCAACTAAGGTCTACAAACTGTTGAGTTTGTCATCCTGGTAGCACCTAAATTTGATGTTTCTTTCCATGTGGAAGGAATTCATTTAGAGGGACCCTTGGCCCCCATCTACCCCTTTCCTGACTCTGCCTCTGTAGTGACAGTGACTTCTCCAGGTGGTAAATCTGGGCGGAATTAACTGGACATGCCTGGCTCATCTCTTTTCTCAGGAGCTGGCAGCTTGCCAGGAGCAGGTTGCTTCTCCAGGGCCAGGATCTCTGCTTCTCTAGGTGAGGAGGCCCAAGATATAATCTGTACAGAGCCCAGGCAAGAAAATGAGTGCTATTAATGAGGCGGCCCTGGGAGACCTCCAGAGCCTCACAGTGTCAGAGGAGCCTGGTTGGAGTAAGCTTCAGAAGGGAAAAAAATGGGAGAAAACTGGGAGATAGCAAGAATAAACAACTTACGTGGGTTTTTTCTGTTAAAGGGCAGAGAAATGAGGGGGGCATGTGGGACCAAAGAAAGTGTCTGTGTTTTAAGATAGATGGTATTATAGTATTTGTATGCTGATGAGAATGACCTAGTTGAGAGTAGGGGGAGTAATGAAGTGGGTTGGAGACAGGTTATTCATGGAACAAAAATCCTTGAGCAGGTGAAAAGGCATGGGATCGGGAGCACAGGTGGAAGGCTTGGCTTTAGATAGGAGCATGGGCCTCCATGGCAATGGATGAGAAAAGTCAGAGTTCAGGTACAAATGAGGGTCAATTGGTGGTGACTGAATTTTCTCCAAATGAGAAGCAACGTCACCAGCTGAGATGGGGGTGTGGGGGCTGAAGATCTGAGGAGAGGCGATGATGTGGGAGAAGGTAGGACTTACGGAAATACCACAGGCTTGCTGGTCAGCACCTAGCACCCACTCAGCCTATACAGTCATGATTGTAAAGTGAAACCAGTTGGCACAGTTGTGAGTTTTCCTCCAATCACCTTCAGTTAGAAAATGTATTTAGTTAGACGACTGTATTTTGTCAATACTGGGGTTTTCCCAGGTGAGTGTGATGAGCCAGAGGCAAGGGAGCTGAGGTTGTATGCAGAGGAGTGGTGGTGCTGCTGCTGCTAAGTCACTCAGTCGTGTCCCGCTCTGCGCGACCCCATAGACGGCAGCCCACCAGGCTCCCCCGTCCCTGGGATTCTCCAGGCAAGAACGCTGGAGTGGGTTGCCATTGCCTTCTCCATTGTGTGAAAGTGAAAAGTGAAAGTGAAGTTGCTCAGTCACGTCCGACTTGTAGCGACTCCATGGACTACAGCCCACCAGGCTCCTCTATCCATGGGATTTTCTAGGCAAGAGTACTGGAGTGGCTTGCCATTGCCTTCTCCGAGGAGTGGTGCTAAGGGGCCAAAAATCTACACTGGAGGGAGTTAGGTGGAATGATAGAAGGCATGAAAGAGGAAGGTCAAGGCGTTGGATAAAATGCTGGTAGAGACGGTGAAAATGTTGGCAATGACAAGGCCTAGGGCATGACAGAGGGCACGGTGGAGGTTAGGACAGCAAACTGAGGCTGGGTCATCCACATGGATATTAAAATCATCAAGAGCCAGGCCAGGAATAGTGCCAACCAGAGAACAGGTGATTCTGGTGCTAAAATCTTCAATGAATGAGCAGGGGGGAGAGGAGGGATGAGCAGGAAGACTGGCAAGGAACTCATATGTCTCCACGGGACTGAGAAGGCAGGTAGAACAATGGTCTGGAAAGAGCAACGAAGGAAGCAAAGCTGGTCCCCCACAGGGTGCGAGGTAGAACTGTAGGAAAGCAGACATCCATACAGGACAGTGATGCAGGAAACATAATGTCTGGGAGGGCGGGTAGGGTACTTGTTCTGAAGGACACCTCAGAGAGAGACTGTAGGAATTTTCCTGATGCTGCAACTACACTAGCAGAGAGCACGGTGGAAGCGCTTAGGGAGAAGTTCAGAGAGTCCGGAGGGAAAAGCCCAATGACAAAGTGACAATGACTGAGGCCAACAACATGCAGGCACCAGGCAGATTAGTGCTGATGGCCCCTTAAAGGCAGGTGGATAATTGGGTTCTCACTAGAGCTTCCTTCTGGGGCTGGTCCCCTGGGGCTGGGGGAGGAGAAGGTGGTGCTCAAGGAGCTCTTTAAGCTCCACAGGCTCATCATGTATGTGAATGAATGAGTGAAAGAGTGAATCGATAGAAACAATTCTGGCTTTTCACTACTGTGAGTCTTGTGAGTCCCATGTCATCATTAGATTGTTATTAAAATGTACACTGTTAATCACTTTTGTATTTTAATTTGGAAGCTGAGGAAAAGACAGTTGGCTGGTTAATTATCCTTCAAAGAGAGCACCAAACAGGAAAAATAAAACACCTCTTATTATGCTTTATACTGTGTGTTCTCAGAAAAGTTGTTTGGATATGGAATCTTATAGACCAAATATTATCTATTGCCTGTGAGGTAAAGGAAGTTATTTTGAAAAGTTGAGAATTCTGTGCAGGGCAAACTGCTCTGGCTTGTTTTGTTTATGTAATTTTACTTTTGGTATATTAGATTATCTTAAATCACAACATATAAAGGAGAGAGGTGAAAGAGGAAGAGGAAGGAGGAGGGAGGAGGAAAAGGGAGAAGAGAAAGTTAAAGCAAATTAAATCTTCCAGTATTTTTAAAGTAGTACCCCAGTAGTTCAGCTGGAACATGCTTCAGTACACCTCTTGTATTGACATATATAGGCCTGAATGTTATGCTGTGTCTATATTTATAACAAGTAGAAATGTTTCTGCTGCTGAAACTGCTCAAAAGATCAGTTTTTTCCCCTACCAAATTAATTCAAAAGCGATTGGGCTTGCCTGGAGGCTCAGTGGTAAAGAATTTGCCTGCCAGTGCAGAAGACGCGGTCTTGATCCCTGGTCCGGGAAGCTCCCGTGTGCCATGGAGCAACTAAGCCCATGTGCCACAACTACTGAGCCTGTGCTCTCAAGCCCAGGAGCTGCAGCTACTGAAGCCTGAACACTGAGAGCCGGGCTCGGCAACCGGAGAAACCACTGCAATGAGAAGTCCAAGCGCCGCACCTAGAGAGCAGCCCCCACTCGCCACAGCTAAAGCCTGTCAAAGCAACCGAGACGCAGGACAGCCATAAATAAATAAACTTTAAAAAAATAGATGAAGAAACTGAATGGCTGGGAGGTAACTTAGCATAATGTAATTGTGATGAAAAAGTCTTACTCATAAAAACAATCAACTCCAGCATTACTTTGATGAGTAAAGCTTCTTTTAGTCTGAAGAGGATACCAGACCCTTGATTATTTTAACCCACACTATGATTCTTTAAGGTCAATTCATTATTTTCCAAAGATCAAGGGTTCATTAAAAAGTAAATGAATTCTTGAAACACACCAAGAACTACATCAGGGCAGAAGATGACCAAATGGTGTCCTTTTAAGAATCTGTTGAACTTGTCTACAGGTCAATTCACTTTAGAGTATGCTAGTCACCATCCACCTCTGAGGGCTTTAAAAAGTACCTGCGCTTCACCTGCTTTACCACAGCTGCTGCTGCTGCTAAGTTGCTTCAGTCGTGTCCAACTCTGTGCGACCTCAGAGACGGCAGCCCACCAGGCTCCCCCATCCCTGGTATTCTCCAGGCAAGAACACTGGAGTGGGTTGCCATTTCCTTCTCCAATGCATGAAAGTGAAAAGTGAAAGTGAAGTCGCTCAGTTGTGTCTGACTCCTAGCGACCCCATGGACTGGAGCCTACCAGGCTCCTCCGTCCATGGGATTTTCCAGGCAAGAGTACTAGAGTGGGGTGCCATTGCAATAACACTATTCTAAAATGAAGCTCCTGAAAAGGTGATAATGTCAGTCACATTAGTTTTAGGCACCTAACATCACCACTTGTTGATAGAATTACCACATTCTTATCTAGCTGTTGATTGTGTCCAGTTACTTGTAAAGAACTCCTTGAGGGCAGGGACCATTTTTCATCATCCCCAGTAGTTAATATAATAATCACTATGGGATAAATAGCAAATGGAAACATGTACTGTCCCAAGTTAGAGTGCAGAAGGACTAAAATATTGCTTTATATTCCTGAAAAAAAAAAAAATTCTGTCTACCAGATTCTTGACAATGCTGCCACCTAAAGAGTGTTATTTGCCAATGCTTCTCAAATATCTTGCTATCCCAAGTAATACTTAACATGCTCTTTCAGCAAGGAGTTGGTGCCTCTAAGGGAATTCCAAGTTTCCATATTATTTAAAAAAGTAAAAAGGAGAGTGGGATGAAGGAGAAATGGAACAGAGTCCAAGACAAGAGAAGCATTATTCAGAAAAAAGAAAAAAATTTAAAGAGGCCCTACAATTTTGAATTCATAAAAATACAACTTGAAACATTAATAAAAATAATGTTGACAGGATAGCCAAACCATAAAGATATTAATATAAAAATCTACCTAACTTATCAAAAATATTAAATATGGGATATCAACTTTCTCAAGTCATAAAAACAGTGAAACCACACCTGGAAATAGAATAAATGGGTATTAAACTGAAATAAGAAGTCTTAAATAGTTTTAAAATTTGGATTTACCTGAGTTGTTATATTTCATTGTCTAGAAGTAGACATAATCTACAAATACTATTAGGGATGATATTCAAAATATTTAAGAACCAGTTAGATGCCAACTAATTAAAATATATATCCAATCAATCCAAATGGAAGGAGACAAAGATATTTTACTGATGGGCATCTGCCATATATCAGCTCTGCACACCATGAAATAATCTTTTAATAACACATTAACCTTTTTTGAGAGAGAACTAATCACATGGAAAATTATCATAATATATATGTATTTTATTTTTACACACAATAATAGGAGGAGAAGGGGAAGACAGAGGATGAGATGGTTGGATGGCATCACTGACTCGATGGACATGAATTTAAGCAAGCTCCAGGAGTTGGTGATGGACAGGGAAGCCTGGCACGCTGCAGTCCATGGGGTCACAAAGAGTCGGACACTACTGAGTGAATGAACTGAACTGATATGTATTTTAACTAACCAGAAGTTTATTTTTTTAATTGCTCATTTGTTAACTTAAAGCATTTATTTGGCTGATTTGTTATTGGATTAGTCTAATAAGTTTCATGAAATTGCTTCATAAAGTGATGTATGAATGTAGGATATTATTGTAATTTGAATACCATATATATTTAGTCCATTTGTTAGAATAACAGATAGAAGAAAGCAGATTGCTTACTACCAGGTAAACAAAGAATAACTCCTATCCTAAAGTGATTCTTCCTGTCCCAAATTAAAAACATCATGGGGAAATACAAAGGGCTATCCCAGACTCTGGCAAATTTATTCTCAAGGAATCAAAATATATATTGAGTGATAAATGAAGGATCAACACACACATTTACTGAGATCCTCTGATACCAGGAAATAACCAGGCACTAGAGCTTCAAAGCCAAGGTTTCTGGACTTCCCTGATGGTGCAGTGGATAAGAATCCGCCTGCCAACCTAGGGACACAGGTTTGATCCCTGATCTGAGAAGATTCCACATGCTGCGGAGCAACTAAGCCCATGCACCACAACCACTGGGCCCGTGCTCTAGAGCCCGAGAGCCACAGCTTCTGAGCCCATGTGCTGCAGCTACTGAAGCCTGTGCGCCTACAGCTTGGGCTCCACAACAGAAGCACCACGGTGAGAAGCCCGTGCACCACAGCAGAAGAGGAGCCCCTGCTCAGCGCAACTAGAGAAAGCCCACACAAAGCAACGAAGACCCAGTGAAGCCAAGAAAAAACAACAGCCATGGTTTCCACTGTTTAGATGGCACCCCACTCCAGTATTCTTGCCTGGAGGATCCCACGGATGGAGGAGCCTGGTGGGCTGCAGTCCATGGGGTCCCTAAGAGTCGGACACGACTGAGCGACTTCGCTTTCACTTTTCACTTTCATGCATTGGAGAAGGAAATGGCAACCCACTCCGGTGTTCTTGCCTGGAGGATCCCAGGGACGGGGGAGCTTGGTGGGCTGCCGTCTGTGGGGTCACACAGAGTCGGACACGACTGAAGCGACTTAGCAGCAGCAGTAGCAGGAGAAAAACGTGTAAAAACTGTGTGCAAAAAGGGTTGTGGGGCCACAAAGGATGTACATATGTATAGACTGCAACGGGGTAAAGAGGGGGTAACCAATTCTAATGAGAAGAGGTCAGACAAAACCGCGACCTGACAGCAAGCCCCAAAACACAAAGAAAACTGCATCTAGGGTGGACAAGGTGAGAGAGAAAGCTAAAACCAAGAGAAGGCTGAGATCCTAGTCCATAGACTAACAGGACAAAACATCAAGCACACGTGAGGTCGGGTCTGAATGATGCCCTGTGCGTAGTCTCTCATGGAGGCTAGAACCCCTGCTCTCTTGGGCTTAGCTCCAGTGGTCCTAAAGGCAACTGGGACACAAACTCCCAAGAAACACATCCACATGTAAGACTATCTGCCATCTGAAACTCACTGCATACAAAAAGGCATGGCAGACACAGAGACCAAACTAGCGGTTGTCAGGGAAGTGAGGGGGATGGGTGAATAGGTGAAGGGAATGAAGAGTACAAACTTCAGTTATAAAGTAATTAAGTCCTGGGGATGTAATGTACAACACAGCGAATACTGTAGTAACTTTGTATGGTGACAGATGGTAACTAGATTTATCAAGGTGATCATTTCATAATGTATAAAAATATCAAACCACTATGTTTTTACACCTAAAACTTACATATAATTGTAAGTCAGTTATACTTCGATTAAAAAAAGGATGGTTTCTACTACCCCATCTCCAAGGCCAAAAATGATTTTACATCAAGTTCTATTAAGGATATGGTAAGGGTAACTTCATTGCTCAAACTTGACATTTTGAAATTGTCCTCTACTCTGCTACACTCTCATCACCCACATCTGGTCAACAGCAAATGCACAATGAACCTGCTTCCATTATTATGCTGATGTATGACTCTCATTTTCCATTGCCACGGTAGCCTACCAAATCCTGGATCTTATACCCCGAGGCCTGAATAGTGACAACCACCTCTACTGCTCACTTTCCCGGCTCCCAGGCCCCGTCACTGCTTCTTTCCTGGGTGTGTCGACTCCCTCAGTTTTCCCCGGTGGGATGGTTTCTACCTCCATTCTAGCACAGACTCAGCCCCTCTTGTAGCCTCCCCACGAAGCCAGGAAGCCTCCTTGGAGATCTCTCCTTTTTACTCATTTCCACATTCTCACTCTCCTCACTGCTCTGTTGGCACATCCTATTCTTATTCTAACCTCTCCAAAATCTAGCATTATCAGCAAAGGAGGCTTTCCCCGTAAGTGAAGGTCCTAGAAAATGGTAGCTTACCCAAAATGTAACTTTACTGAAAGCATAACCATTTCTGACAGCAATTTTTACCAAATGAAATATGTGCTTCTTCACCCTCAGAGTATGCTGAATGTAATTTACCTTTCCTTCAATGTTTGGAATCACATTGAAATGTAAAAATTACTACTGTGTATTGTCTGAAAAAGGTGGGAGGACTTCTGTATGGTCTCATCTCCTGTTGTAAGCTGATGTTTTCTGATCTGCTAGTCTTAGGAGATACTGCATAAATCAGAGAGCAAAGCTTACTAGATAGCACCTTTATACACGCAATTCTAAATCAATGTGGTCTGGCCTTAGGAATAGCTTCAGTTTCCTGTACAGAAAGAAACAGACTTCAACACAGCTATAGTTGATAATCAGAGGGTGTTTTCATCTGTACTTAAGATTTTTAATTATAAGTCAGAGTTGAGCTTACTAGAGGTCTTTTGAATTAGTGAAGTAATATTTCTGTGCTCAACTTTTCCAGTATGACTATCTTATCACTTTAAAACTTGGGAGGACTAACCTTAATTATTATTAATCTTTCTCGTGGTACTATGCTTACTGTTTTTGTGTAATAAATGTCTACTGACTCTATAATTATGAACCCGAGTTAGAGCCAAACTCTTATTATGATGGCACTTGTAAAATAGCTGTAAGCTGATCATGAGGCTATTCATGTTGAAACAAAAGTGGGAGTTTGGAAAAGGAACTTTGAATTCAATTTTAGTCATTAACAGTAAAGAACTGATAAGATATCTGCTTCATCCCTATACCAATGATGGAAGATAAAGCAGCAGAGAAAAGTTAAGAGCCATTGGTCATCTTTATAGGAACTCGATTTTGGAAGACATATATGCCGTGTGTCTACGATGGTGGTCTGAGGGTCAAACAGAGTAATGCCTTCCATATTTTGATTTTGGGGCTTCTTTCTGACACACAGGGCTAGGACTAGAGTGAGCAAGAGGGGAAACGATGGTGCCAACTGTAAAGAAGTACCCACCCTCAGGCTACTTGCATGACCCTAAGAGGTAGCATTTCTAAGTTTTATTCCCTAGCTACCTCTTCTGACTCACCCTAGTCTCAGCTCTGCTGCCACATTCTCTTTCTCCCTCTTCAACATCTCAGCTGCAAATCTGTAGCCCTCCCTTTAAAATAACTTTTCATTAAATTTTTAAAAATCAAGTTTAAAGCAATGTAAATTTCACTGCTGCTTTCTTCTGTTTGTTAAAGAAAACATCCTTAAAGTAAAAAACAATTCAAGACACACAGTATAAGTGGAATCTTAAAAATAAATAGACTCATAGAAGAAGAGATCAGGTTTGTGGTTTCCAGAGGTAGAGGGTAGCAGATGGGGGAATTGAATAAGCATGGTCAAAAGGTACAAACTTCCAGTTACAAGCTAAATAGGTATTAGGGGTGTCACGTATAATATGACGACTGCAGTCATGCATGCTGTAAGGCATGTCAGAAAGTTACTAAGAGAGTAAATCCTAAAAGTCCTCATCACAAAGAAAAATAAAGTTTTTTATTTTTCTTTTTTTCCTTTCTATATGAAATTATGGATGTTAGTAAAACTTATTGTGGTAATCACTCTGCACTGTATGTAAGGCTCGTAATTATGCTATACACCTTAACCTTATATAGTGCTCTATGTCCATTATATCTCAATAAACTTGGGAGAAAGAAAACCATAGAAATAGTTGGAAATTATAATCTCCATACTGCCACACCTAGAGATAACCATTATAAAGATTATTCACATGCACACACACCTTTCTTGAAAAAAAAAAAATGAGATTAGACTATACACATTGTTCTTATTAGCTGAACAGTGTATCATGAGTAAATTCTATGTCCATAAACAAACACAAAATGTATTTTTAAAATACCATAATTATTATTATTTTTTACAAAATTTTTGATTGAAGGACTTTGAGGATGGTTCCAGTTTTTTTTGCTTTTCTAAATCACTCTGAGATAAACATTCATTTATTCAAATATTTGTAATTTTTCTTTTTATTCTCAAAATTTCAGCCAAAGCCCCACATTTGAGAACAATGGCCAACACATTCTGAAGAAAGGTATCAGGAAATCCTGTGCCAGACTGACTAAACAGAAGAACCAGTCTGGCAACTATCAACCCCCGCCTTTTACCTTAGGCTTAAATAAAACAAGACTAGAAATCTGAGGGGAGACCTAAGAGTACCATCAAAGTAAAGCTTACACCTGGGTGTCCTTCCCCTCCCTCATGGCAAGAAGAGAGAGTGCTTCTCCCTCTACTGCAGCAATCCAAGTGAGGGAAGCCCCAAGAAATCAACAGAAATTAGCAGTGCCTGCAAGAAAGAAAGACATTGCTGCTGCTGCTGCTAAGTTGCTTCAGTCGTATCCGGCTCTGTGCGACCCCATAGACGCCAGCCCACCAGGCTCCCCGTCCCTGGGATTCTCCAGGCAAGAACATTGGAGTGGGTTGCCATTTCCTTCTCCAATGCAAGAAAGTGAAAAGTGAAAGTGAAGTCGCTCAGTTGTGTCTGACTCCTAGCGACCCCATGGACTGCAGCCTACCAGGCCCCTCTGTCCATGGGATTTTCCAGGCAAGACTACTGGAGTGGGTTGCCATTGCCTTCTCCAAAGAAAGACATTGCTTCTCCCCAAAATTGTTTATTGCACTATGGCATTTGGGCCATGGAGTTTCCACGGGTCCACAGTAGAAGCATTCTTGGGAAAGTCTGCCAGAAGACCCTGAAGTTTGGGGACATACATGGGGAGAGGGCAGTGCTGGCTTCTTACCAGAGCAGTTTGAAAGCTGAGGGACTAGAATCATTCTCATCTGTGAGACCAAGAAAGGGGGCAGCACAGAGAGTAGTCTCTGGTAAGTTTGCAGTTTTCCTAGGAAGAGATCTGCACTGCAAAGTTGCTAGACTTGCACTGTCTTAATTGGGCTTCACAAGAGGACCGCTGCTCTGACAAAGGGAACTTGACAATGAGAGGCTGTGGGGTGGACTCTAGGCAGAGTACGTGGAAGGGAAGCTAAGTGGAAAGCCACATCATTGTCCATATCAGGGAATGCAACAGGGTCTAAACACTTGTTGAAGCCTCTAATGAACCCACAGAAGTACTCCAAGAGTGAACCATGAGAAAAACAGAGGGAAAAAGCCTACATTTGAATGCCTGTCATATACAGAGTCCAAAAGAAGACGGTCAGATTTTACCAGCTAAGTGGTAAAACCTCTTCCTCCAGACACTCCTTTTCCTGCCCAATCTTAAGAGGAGAGCTGGAGCAAGAGCACTAGGGGTTACTTTTGCATAAACATATTTTTAAAAAGCATTTTTTTAAATGCAGAATTGTGTCATCTACTATTTTCATGCAAAAAAGTAATGGCTACTTTCTAAGAACAATTAACTATATCTAAAATATATAAAGAAATATCCTAATGTTATTTAACCTGAGTCAGAAGCTGAAATCATGAGATGGTCTCTGACATTCCATCAATTTTAACTTTGCATATTACGGGCAATCACAGCCAAAACCTGGACGAATAAATGCTACGGAACTAGGTGGATTCAGAGCTTCCATTCTATGTTGATCACATCTCAATAAAACGGGAAAGAAAAACTTGTCTCCTACTTTGCTAGGTTAAAGTCAAATTTGTGTGGAAAAAGATCAGGATTTCTTCAAAATTTTGTCAGTTGAATTTATCTGTATTTTTTTCTCCTGTTTTCAAGTCAATGAGGTCATCTTCAGCCAGGACTTGTAGCTAATGTTGGTTCTATCCAAGGACGAGATCATAAATCCACTTTGAATTTTCAAGTCACATGGGGTGAAAAGTACCCTACAAAATACTCGAGTGTGATCTTTGCCTACAGAAAGTGATGAAAGTCTGCCTTAACTCTGCCTTCAGTCCTGAAAAGCCCACATAATCGTGTTGCTCCAAATTCTTGTCTCTGAGGGATAGCTTAGAACTCACAGTTAATCTCCCCATGTTTCCTTCTGCTCCAGTAGCAGCATCCTTAACATTGCCTGCAGGGTTGTCAATATCAAGGTTCACATGACTGATAAAGCCAAGTACAAGTTAAGCCAAGACAAACGTTTACTGCTCCCAGTCAACTTGCTCTGAAAGTGGGCTTTCCTTATCTCTCTGTCAAAAGAAAAGTGAAACTTTCAAAGAAGGCCAATTTAGCACTTTCAACTTGTCTTCCACAACTAATGGCCCTCTTTGGGGTAGAGAAAAACTTGATATCCTGCTCCAGTTCTGGCAAAAACTTCTCAAAAGGGAAGAAATTCTAGGCGCTGGCTCTGGAGGAGAAATCAGCAGTGGACCAGCCTTTCTTTGGCAGGCCCATGCTGACGATCCATACCAAGGCAGAAATCAGCAAGCCAGTGTGGTTTGTGGAGTTTGTTTTTCCCCACCAAATGAGCAAACCAAGTATGTTGCTACACGTTCAAGGGATTCCACTGGAGAACAGAAAGCCAAGATTCACTTCCATGTGAAGTGGTTGTTTAAAAAAGTAGCTTTTGAAACTTCTTGGATATTTCAAAGATAATGGAAGTCTTTGTAGTACCCAAAAAGTGAAAGTGTTAGTAGCTCAGTCGTTTCCATCTCTTTGTGACCCCATGGATTGTTGCCTGCTAGGCTCCTCTGTCCATGGAATTCCCTAGGTGAGAACATTGGAGTGGGTTGCCATTCCCTTCTCCAGGGGAACTTCCCAACCCAGGGATTGAACGGGATCTCCTGCATTACAGTATCTAAAAGAGGCTCACAAACAAGAAATTCTTCTCAGATGAAAGAGCATACACAGGATGGAGGAAAACCAGGAGCTGATTGTACCAAGAGGTATCAGTAATTTCATCCAGGTGGATGCTAAAAGGAATGAGAAAATTGCCAATTTCTTCAAAATCTTGGCTTAATTCACTGGTCAGAATAAGAAAGCACTGAAATCGGAGCCACATCAGGTTCAGTTGAAGGTGAAAAGATGAGAGAATGAATAAACTGTCCTATGTTCTTTGTTTTAACATTCCTAACTTCTGTTAGGCCAATGCAAACAGATGACAGATGACAGACTAGAGACAGATGTTCCTAATCATGGGAGCGGGGCATGTGTTTCTGTCAGCATTAAGCTCCTCTAGCAGCAATAACCACACAATCCATTACAATCCACAACAGTCCACGCCACCCTGCACACATGTGAGGTACGGCAGTATTATAATAACATACTTCTTTTTTTCTAACAAACTTTAAAGTAATTCAGAAGGACTTTAGGTGATGCAATGAGGAAATTTGAGAAACCATTCTCCTATTTTCAAACACATAGAAAATTGGGATAGATCATAATAAAATACTTAAAATATGTAATTACACTCGAAAGAAAGAAAAGAATTTCACAGTGCCAAAAAGAAGAGGAGACTCAAACCGTCACCAGTGCGGTGTGAAGCTACCTGGCATGGGGGGGAGGGAAGTACTGGGGCCAAAAATACACCTCCTAGAGCTGGGTTTTTAACACAGGTACCAAGACAGACATGGAGGCCTCATGCCTCGTGGTGAGGAAGGGGAAATGGCCTCATACACGGGTATGAGTGCTGGAAGAGCTGCCCTCTCTGTGAACGAGGACTAGAAGAATTTTACCTGCAGCCTGGCAATAAGATGCATAGAAAACTGTGGGGGGAAAATCACTCAAAAACAATTTATATCCCCAAACCCTAAGCCTATGTAGACACAAAAATACAATGGAGAAAAGACAGCCTCTTCAATAAGTGGTGCTGGGAAAACTGGATAGTTACATGTAAAACAATAAAACTAGAATGCTCCCTAACACCATACACCAAAATACACTCAAATGGAATAAAGATTTAAATGTAAGGCCAGAAAGTATAAGCTTTTAGAGGAAAACATAGTCAGTATACCCTTTGACAAAAATCACAGCAAGATCCTCTTTGACCCACCTCCCAGAGTAATGGAAATAAAAATAAACAAATGGGACCTAATTAAACTTAAAAGCTTTTGTGCACCAAAGGAAACAATAAACAAGATTAAAAAACAATCCTTTTATGGGAGAATGGGAGAAAATAATTGCAAACAAAACAACTGACAAAGGAATAATCTCCAAAATATATAAGCAATTTATATAGCTCAATATTGGAAAAACAGCCCAATCAAAAAATGGGCAGACCTAAATAGACATTTCTCCAAAGAAGACATACAGATGGCTAGTAAACACATGAAAAGGTGCTCAACATCACTAATTATTAGAGAAGTGCAAATCAAAATTACGAGGTATCACCTCACACCAGGCAGAATGGCCATCATTTAAAAAATCTACAAACAATAAATGCTGGAGAGGATGTGGAGAAAAGGGAACCCTCTTGCACTGTTGGTGTAAACTAATACAGAGTGTATGAAAATTCCTTAAAAAACTAGGAATAAAACTACCATATGACCCAGTAATCCCACTACTGGGCACATACTTTGGGGAAACCATAATTCAAAAAGACACATATACCACAATGTTCATCACAGACTGTTTATAATAGCTAGAACATGGAAGCAACCTAGATGCCCACTGACAGATCCATGCATAAAGAAGTTATGGTACATATGTATGTGGTACATATACACAATATGGTACATATTACCCAGCCATGGAAAGGGACACATCTGATTCAGTTCTAATAAGATAGTTGAACCTAATGACTATTATACAGAGTGAAGTAGGTCAGAAAGACAAAAAAACAAATATTGTATATTAATACATATATATATGGGATCTAGAAAGATGGTACTGATTAACCTCCTGCAGGGCAGCGAAGAAGACCCAGACATAGGGGACAGGCTTATGGACACAGCAGCGGGAGAAGAGGGTGGGATGGACTGAGGGAGCAGCGCTGAAACATACACATCACCATAGGCAAAACTAGACTGCCAGGGGGAATTTGCTGTACGATGGGGGGAGCTCAAAGCCAGTGCTCTGTGATAACTCAGAGGGGTGGAGTGGGATGGAAGGTGGGCGGGAGATTCATGAGGGAGGGGACATACGTGTGCCTAAGGCTGATTCATACTGCTATATGGCAGAAACCAACACAACTGTTGTAAAGAAACCAACACATTATAAAGCAATTATCCTCCAATTAAAAACAAATAATAATAAAAAAATGCCATATGACCCAGCAATCCCACTATTGGACATACACCCTGAGAAAACCATAACTGAAAAGTACGTGTGTGCCCCAATATTCATAGTAGCACTATTTACAATAGCCAGGACATGGAAGCAACCTAGATGTCCATCAACAAATGAATGGCTAAAGAAGATGTGGTACACATATATATATACATATACATTTATATATATATATATATATATATAATGGAATATTATTCAGCCATAAAAAGAATGGATCTGAGTCAGTTCTGGTGAGGTGGATGAAGCTAGAGCCTGTTATACAGAGTGAAGTAAGTCAGAAAGAGAAAAACAAATATTGTATATTAGTGTGTATATATATGGAATCTAGAAAAATGGTATTGATGAACCTCTTTGCAGGAAAGAAATGAAGATTCAGATTCAAAGAATGGACTTGTGGACCCAGTGGGGAGAAGAAGAGAGTGGGACAAATGGAGAAAGTGGCATCGATACACATACACTACCATGTGTAAAGCAGATGCTGAGAAGTTGCTATCTAACACAAGCAGCCCAGCCTGGCACTCTGTGATGACCTAGAGAGATGGGATACAGAAAGGGAGGGAGACTCAAGAAGGAAGTGATATATGTAAAATTAAGGCTGATTTGCATTGTTGTTTGGCAGAAGCCAACACAACATTGTAAAGCAATTTTCCTCCAATAAAAAATAAATAAAAAAAAAAAAACAACTAACATTACAACTGTTGAGCCCTGATGAAACCAACCAGCAGATGCTAGCTTGCCTCCTGGGTATACCCAAACAGGCCAGGGCACACACTGGGCTCCCACAGAAATCAACCCCTGTTACAGATGAGCTCATCTCAGAAACATTCCTGAATCAAAAGAAGGTCAATATTAGTTGAACTTTTTTTGCTGTGTACATGATTTCTCTTTTCTTTAAATTTAGGTATATTGATGTACAACATTCTATTAGTTTCAGGTATACATGATTTGATATTTGTATATATTGCTAAATGAGCACCACAAGAAGTTTCGTTAACATCCTGTCACCATGAAAAGTTAGTGAAAGTATTAGTCACTCAGTTGTGTTCTACTCTTTGAGACTCCATGGACTACTCTGCCAGACAACTCTGTCCATGGAATTCTCCAGGCAAGAACACTGGAGAGGGTTGTCATTCCCTCCTCCAGGGGATCTTCCCAACCCAGGGACTGAAACTGAAGCTCCTGCATTGCAGGGAGACTCTTTACCACCTGGGCCACCAGGGAAGTCATCATATTTATGAAAAAAAAAATTTGGGGGACATTGTATTATACCCTAAAGTGCCCTGTGATAGTTCAAAAGCCAGTTTCCTCTAGAAACTCAGCAGAAAATATATTTCAAACTGGTTTTATTACCTCAAGTCAACATACACAAATGCTTTCTAATTTATTTATTTATTTTTTTTTAATTTTATTTAAAAAAAAAATATCACATGCTCCCCATCCTGAACCCTCCTCCCTCCCAACCTTACCATCCCCTGGGCCTTCCCAGCGCACCAGCCCCAAGCATCCAGCATCGTGCACTGAACCTGGACTGGCATCTCGTTTCATACATGACATTTCACATGTTTCAATGACATTCTCCCAAATCTTCCCACCCTCTCCCACAGAGTCCATAAGACTGTTCTATACACATACATTACTTATGAACCATATTTTATCTTTTATCTTTTTACTCAGTTTTAAAAATCAGTCTCCCAGGGGTTTTCAACAATTAGTATTTTTATGATTAATACACTTCCTGATTTACTCTCCCATTCTTTCAGCCAAAATATCAATGAAGATACTACGTGATTGAGGTTTGAAGGTCTGGATATTATCATTCTTTTTATGAAACAGATTAACTATGTTTCTAATAACATAATTTTAATAACAAACTGATTAAATAGTATTAGAAGATTCATAGTTCTAGCACAGAAATGCATACCTGTCAAAATGCTGCACTGTCACTTTTAAGCCTAGTTTATTTTCATACATGTGTATAAAACAGTGCAGTGTGATGGAAAGACGGCCAGACCAGTGAAAGGAGACTTGGAACACAGCTCTGCTGTTTTCTCAGCCAAGTAGCCTTGCAAAGCAAGTCACATGACCTCCCTAGGCTTCAGTATCCAGATGTACAAAATGGTGATAAGATCAGCATGCCTCCATGCCTCAGCTTGTTGTGAGAAGCACTGGCAGGGGAGGCTGAAGGGAAATACAGCAGATATGGAGAAACCTGGGCACTGGGCCCCTCTGAAGGTACTCCCCCGTGCCCTGAAGCAGGTTTACTCTAGGGCGGTACTTTCCATCTGGATTCGGTAACTCCTAAAATCCTTCCCACACTTGATATGCTGTTATGCATTTCCCTGCAACTAGCATCTCTCCAGAGTTCTACTTTGCATATTGTTTTGAAGCTAGCATCTTCTGACCTTTCTAGGTCACCTAAAGTTGCTGGTTTCTATAATTTTATGCAAAAAGCCTCCATTGGTAGAGATTCTATTTCCATGGAATTGAATCCATTTCAAACTGTACTTACAACCCATCAGTCATACTGGTTTTGACCACTACTTTTTTTTTTTTTTGTATTGGGTGGGACATAGCTGATGAACAATATTAGGTTGGTGCAAAAGTAATCGTGGTTTTTCATTGCTGCACATCGCCATTTGGAATACATTCTTAAATAAATGTGGTTATGTTATACATTCTATTAATGTGCATTTCTTGCTTTATGGGGTTTTTTTTGCTAATGACTTATTTCTTGCTGTTTATTTTATATTTATTTTAGACTATAGAAATGATATTAGATAAAAAGTAAATTCAAGCAATTTTTAAATTCAAGTTCAAAAATGGGTTGTAAAACAGTGGAGATCACTTGCAACATCAACAACTCCTTTGGCCCAGTAGCTGCTAAAGAAGGTACAGTGCACTGATGGCTCAAGAAGTTTTGCAAAGCAGATGAGGAGCCTTGAAGACAAGGAGCATAGTGGCTGGCCATTGGAAGTTGACAACAACCAACTGAGAGGATCATCAAAATTGATCCTCTTACAACTACATGAGAAGTTGCCAAAGAGCTCAACGTCGACCATTCTGTGGTCATTCATCATTTGAAGCAAATTAGAAAGGTGAAAAAAATTCATAAGTGTGTGCCTCATGAGCTGACTGAAAATAAAAAAAAATCATCATTTTGAAGTGTCATCTTCTCTTATTCTATGCAGCAACAACAAACCAGTTCTTGATGGGCAACAAAATGTGGATTTTTACAACAACTGGCAATGACCAGCTTAGTAGGGTTGGACCAAGAAGTAGCTCCAAAGCACTTCCCAATGCCAAATTTGCAGCAAAAAAAGATTGTGACCACTGTTTGGTGATATGCTGCCTGTCTGATCCACTACAGCTTTCTGAATCCCAGCAAAACCATTACATCTGAGAAGTATGCTCAGCATTGCTGAGATGCGCCAAAAACTGCAATGCCTGCAGCTGGCATTGGTTAACAGAAAGGGCCTAATTCTTCTCCATGACAGTGCCTGATAGCACATCACACAACCAAAGAAACTGAACAAATTGGGCTATGAAATTTTGCCTTATCTGCGATATTCACCTGACCTCTCACCAACCACCTACCACTTCTTCAAGCATTTCAACAACTTTTTGCAGAGAAAACGCTTCCACAACCAGCAGGAGGCAGAAAATGCTTCCTAAGAGTTCATCAAATCCTGAACCACAGATTTTTACACTACAAGAATAAACAAACTTATTTCTCTTTGGCAAAAATGTGTTGATTATAATGGTTCCTGTTTTGATTAATAAAGATGTGTTTGAGCCTAGTTATAATGATTTAAAATTCACAGTCCAAAACCGCAATTACTTTTGTACCAACCCAATCATCTCAAGTGAACAGCAAAGGGACTCAGCCATACATATATGTGTATCCATTCTCCCCCAAAACCCTCTCCCATCCAGGCTGCCACATACCACTGAGCAGAGTTCCATGTGCTGTACAATAGGTCTTTGTTGGTTATCCATTTTAAATATAGCAGTGCTTGATGGTCAGAAAGGCCATCATCAAAAAAAAAAAAAAAAATCCACAAACAAATGATGGAGAGAGTGTGGAGAAAAGAGAACCCTCCTGCAATGCTGGTGGGAGGGTAAACTGAAACAGCTACTATGGAGAACAAATATGGAGATTCCTTTAAAAACTAGGAATAAAACTACCATATGACCCAACAATTCCACTACTAGGCATATACCCTGAGGAAACCAAAATTGAAAAAGACACATGCACCCCAATGTTCATTGCAGCTCTATTTACAGTAGCTAGGACATGGAAACAACCTAGATGTCCATCGACAGATGAATGAATAAAGATGCTATGGTACATATATACTATGGAATATTACTCTGCCATAGAAAAGGAACACATTTGGGTCAGTCCTAATGAAGTGGATGAACCTAGAGCCTATTACACAAAATAATTCAGAAAGAGAAAAACAAATTGTATATTAATGCATATGTATGGAATCTAGAATGATGATTCTAGATGATGATTCATGATGAATTATCTATGATGATTCTAGATGATGCAGGGCAGTAATGGAGCCACAGACAGAGAGAACAGACATTATGGACACAGCTTGTGGTGGTGGGTCGAAGGAAAGGGTGGGATGTATGGGAAGAGTAACATGGAAACATACATTACTGTATGTAAAATAAACAGCCAATGGGAATTTGCTGTCTGACTCAGGGAATTCAAACTGGGGCTTTGTAACAACCTAGCAGAGTAGGAGATGGAGGAGCCTGGTGGGCTGCAGTCCATGAGGTCGCTAAGAGTTGGACATGACTGAGCGACTTCACTTTCACTTTTCACTTTCATGCATTGGAGAAGGAAATGGCAACCCACTCCAGTGTTCTTTCCTGGAGAATCCCAGGGACGGGGGAGACTGGTGGGCTGCCGTCTATGGGGTCGCACAGAGTCGGGCACGACTGAAGCGACTTAGCAGCAGCAGCAGCGGCAGAGTAGGATGGGGAGGAAGGTGGGAAGGATATTCAGGTGGTGGGAAACATAGTAAACCTATGGCTGATTCATGTTGATGTTTGATAGAAACCAACATAATACTGTAAAGCAATTATCCTTCAATTAAAAAATAAAGTAAAAAATATATATATGCAGTCTTTGACCACTATTTTTTAAAAACACCAAATAAAACAGAAAATAATGGAGGCAGTCCTAAGATGGCGAAGGAATAGGACAGGGAGACTATTTTCTCCCCCACAAATTCATCAAAAGAACATTTAAACGCTAAGTAAATTCCACAAAACAACTTCTGAATGCCGGCAGAGGACATCAGGAACCCAGAAAAGCAGCCCATTGTCTTCGAAAGGAGATGTTTTATCAACGGTGCTGTACAGAAGGAAAAGTCTTGAGACTACTGTAAAAATAAGACTGAAAACCAGAAGCAGGAGGCTTAAGTCCAAATCCTGAGAACACCAGAGAACTCCTGACTCCAGGGAACATTAATCGACAGGAGCTCATCAAACGCCTCCATACCTACACTGAAACCAAGCACCAACCAAGGGCCAACAAGTTCCAGAGCAAGACATACCATGCAAATTCTCCAGCAACACAGGAACACAGCCCTGAGTTTCAATATGCAGGCTGCCCAAAGTTACTCCAAACCCATTGACATCTCATAACTGGACACTTTATTGCACTCCAGAGAGAAGAAATCCAGCTCCACCCACCAGAACACCGACACAAGCTTCCCTAACCAAGAAACCTTGACAAGCCACCGGTACAACCCCACCCACAGGGAGGAAACTCCACAATAAAGAGAACTCCACAAACTGCCAGAATACAGAAAGGCCACCTCAAACTCAGCAATATAAACAAGATGAAGAGACAGAGGAATACCAAGCAGGCAAAGGAACAGGATAAATGCCCACCAAACAAAAGAGGAAGAGATAGGGAATCTACCTGATAAAGAATTCCAAATAATGATAGTGAAAATGATCTAAAATCTTGAAATCAAAATGGACTCACAGATAAATAGCCTGGAGACAAGGATTGAGAAGATGCAAGAAAGGTTTAACAAGGACCTGGAAGAAATAAAAAAGAGTCAATATATAGTGAATAATGCAATAAATGAGATCAAAACCATTCTGGAGGCAACAAATTGTAGAATAACAGAGGCAGAAGATAGGATTACTGAAGTAGAAGATAGAATAAATAAATAAATCAGAGAGGAAAAAAGAAAAACGAATTACAAGAAATGAGGACAATCTCAGAGACCTCCAGGACAGTGTTAAATGCCCCAACATTCGAATCATAGGAGTCCCAGAAGAAGAAGACAAAAAGACAGACCATGAGAAAATACTTGAGGAGATAATAGTTGAAAACTCCCCTAAAATGGGGAAGGAAATAATCACCCAAGTCCAAGAAACCCAGAGAGTCCCAAACAGGATAAACCCAAGGCAAAACAACCCAAGACACATATTAATCAAATTAACAAAGATCAAACACAAAGAACAAATATCAAAAGCAGCAAGGGAAAAACAACAAATAACTCACAAGGGGATTCCCATAAGGATAACAGCTGATCTTTCAATAGAAACTCTTCAGGCCAGGAGGGAATGGCAAGACATACTTAAAATGATGAAAGAAAATAACCTACAGCCCAGATTACTGTACCCAGCAAGGATCTCATTCAAATATGAAGGGCCAAGTGGGCTTTATCCCAGGAATGCAAGGATTCTTCAATATCTGCAAATCAATCAATGTAATACACCACATTAACAAATTGAAAAATAAAAACCATATGATTATCTCAATAGATGCAGAGAAAGTCTTTGACAAAATTCAACATCCATTTATGATAAAAACTCTCCAGAAAGCAGGAATAGAAGGAACATACCTCAACATAATAAAAGCTATATATGACAAACCCACAGCAAACATTATCCTCAATGGTGAAAAATTGAAAGCATTTCCTCTAAAGACAGGGACAAGACAAGGGTGCCCACTTTCACCATTACTATTCAACATAGTTTTGGAAGTTTTGGCCACAGCAATCAGAGCAGAAAAAGAAATAAAAGGAATCCAAATTGGAAAAGAAGAAGTAAAACTCTCACTGTTTGCAGATGACATGACCCTCTACATAGAAAACCCTAAAGACTCCACCAGAAAATTACTAGAACTAATCAATGACTATAGTAAAGTTGCAGGATATAAAATCAACACACAGAAATCCCTTGCATTCCTATACATTAATAATGAGAAAATAGGAAGAGAAATTAAGGAAACAATTCCATTCACCATTGAAACAGAAAGAATAAAATACTTAGGAATATATCTACCTAAAGAAACTAAAGACCTATACATAGAAAATATAAAACACTAGTGAAAGAAATCAAAGAGGACACTAATAGATGGAGAAATATACCATGTTCATGGATTGGAAGAATCAATATAGTGAAAATGAGTATACTACCCAAAGCAATTTATAGATTCAACGCAATCCCTATCAAGCTACCAACAGTATTCTTCACAGAGCTAGAACAAATAATTTCACAATTTGTATGGAAATACAAAAAACCTCGAATAGCCAAAGTGATCTTGAGAAAGAAGAATGGAACTGGAGGAATCAACCTACCTGACTTCAGGCTCTACTACAAAGCCACCGTCATCAAGACAGTACTGGCACAAAGACAGAAATATAGATCAATGGAACAAAATAGAAAGCCCAGAGATAAATCCACGCACATATGGACACCTTATCTTCGACAAAGGAGGCAAGAATATACAATGGATTAAAGACAATCTCTTTAACAAGTGGTGCTGGGAAATCTGGTCAACCACTTGTAAAAGAATGAAATTAGAACACTTTCTAACACCATATACAAAAATAAACTCAAAATGGATTAAAGATCTAAATGTAAGACCAGAAACTATAAAACTCCTAGAAGAGAACATAGGCAAAACACTCTCTGACATACATCACAGCAGGATCCTCTATGATCCACCTCCCAGAATATTGGAAATAAAAGCAAAAATAAACAAATGGGACCTAATTAACCTTAAAAGCTTCTGCACATCAAAGGAAACTATTAGCAAGGTGAAAAGACAGCCTTCAGAATGGGAGAAAATAGCAGCAAATGAAGCAACTGACAAACAACTAATCTCAAAAACATACAAGCAACTCCTACAGCTCAACTCCAGAAAAATAAATGACCCAATCAAAAAATGGGCCAAAGAACTAAATAGACATTTCTCCAAAGAAGACATACAGATGGCTAACAAACACATGAAAAGATGCTCAACATCACTCATTATCAGAGAAATGCAAATCAAAACCACAATGAGGTACCATTTCACACCAGTCAGAATGGCTGCAATCCAAAAGTCTACAAATAATAAATGCTGGAGAGGGTGTGGAGAAAAGGGAACTCTCTTACACTGTTGGTGGGAATGCAAACTAGTACAGCCACTATGGAGAACAGTGTGGAGATTCCTTAAAAAACTGGAAATAGAACTGCCTTATGATCCAGCAATCCCACTGCTGGCATACACACTGAGGAAACCAGAAGGAAAAGAGACACATGTACCCCAATGTTCATTGCAGCAATGTTTATAATAGCCAGGACATGGAAGCAACCTAGATGTCCATCAGCAGATGAATGGATAAGAAAGCTGTGGTACATATACACAATGGAGTATTACTCAGCCATTAAAAAGAATACATCTGAATCCGTTCTAATGAGGTGAATGAAACTGGAGCCTATTATACAGAGTGAAGTAAGCCAGAAAGAAAAACACCACTACAGTATACTAACGCATATATATGGAATTTAGAAAGATGGTAACAATAACCCTGTGTACAAGACAGCAAAAGAGACACTGATGTATAGAACAGTCTTATGGACTCTGTGGGAGAGGGAGAGGGTGGGAAGATTTGGGAGAGTGGCATTGAAACATGTAAAATATCATGTATGAAACGAGTTGTCAGTCCAGGTTCGATGCACGATACTGGATGCTTGGGGCTAGTGCACTGGGATGACCCAGAGGGATGGTATGGGGAGGGAGGAGGGTTCAGGATGGGGAACACATGTATACCTGTGGTGGATTCATTTTGATATTTGGCAAAACTAATACAATTATGTAAAGTTAAAAAATAAAATAAAATAAAAAAACACCAAATATGAAGGAGAAATCAAAAGCTTTACAGACAAGCAGAAGCTGAGAGAATTCAGCACCACCAAACCAGCTCTCCAACAAATGCTAAAGGATATTCTCTAGACAGGAAACACAAAAAGGGTGTATAAACTCGAATCCAAAACAATAAAGTAAATGGCAACAGGATCATACTTATCAATAATTACCTTAAAAGGAAATGGGTTGAATGCCCCAACCAAAAGACAAAGACTGGCTGAATGGATACAAAAACAAGACCCCTATATATGTTGTCTACAAGAGACCCACCTCAAAACAGGGTACACATACAGACTGAAAGTGAAGGGCTGGAAAAAGATATTCCATGCAAATAGAGACCAAAAGAAAGCAGGAGTAGCAATACTCATATCAGATAAAATAGACTTTAAAACAAAGGCTGTGAAAAGAGACAAGGACACTACATAATGATCAAAGGATCAGTCCAAGAAGAAGATATAACAATTATAAATATATATGCACCCAACATAGGAGCACCATGATATGTAAGACAAATGCTAACAAGTATGAAAGGGGAAATTAACAATAACACAATAATAGTGGGAGACTTTAATACCCCACTTATACCTATGGATAGATCAACTAAACAGAAAATTAACAAGGAAGCACAAACTTTAAATGATACAATAGACCAGTTAGACCTAATTGATATCTATAGGACATTTCACCCCAAAACAATGAATTTCACCTTTTTCTCAAGCGCACACAGAACCTTCTCCAGGATAGACCATGTCCTGGGCCATAAATCTAGCCTTGGTAAATTCAAAAAAATTGAAATCATTCTAAGCATCTTTTCTGACCACAATGCAGTAAGATTAGATCTCAATTACAAGAGAAAAACTATTAAAAATTCCAACATATGGAGGCTGAACAACACACTGCTGAATAACCAACAAATCACAGAAGAAATCAAAAAATATATCAAAATATGCATAGAAACTAATGAAAATGAAAACACAACAACCCCAAACCTGTGGGACACTGTAAAAGCAATGCTAAGGGGAAAATTCATAGCAATACAGGCATACCTCAAGAAACAAGAAAAAAGTCAAATAAATAACCTAACTCTACACCTAAAGCAATTAGAAAAGGAAGAAATGAAGAACCTCAGGGTTAGTAGAAGGAAAGAAATCTTAAAAATTAGAGCAGAAATAAATGCAAAAGAAACAAAAGAGACCATAGCAAAAATCAACAAAGCCAAAAGCTGGTTCTTTGAAAGGATAAATAAAATGGACAAACCATTAGCCAGACTCATCAAGAAACAAAGGGAGAAAAATCAAATCAATAAAATTAGAAATGAAAATGGAGAGATCACAACAGACAATACAGAAATACAAAGGATCATAAGAGACTACTATCAGCAATTATATGCCAATAAAATGGACAACGTGGAAGAAATGGACAAATTCTTAGAAAATTACAACTTTCCAAAACTGGACCAGGAAGAAATAGAAAATCTTAACAGACCTACCACAAGCACAGAAATTGAAACTGTAAGCAGAAATCTTCCAGCAAACAAAAGCCCAGGTCCAGACGGCTTCACAGCTGAATTCTACCAAAAATTTAGAGAAGAGCTAACACCTATCCTACTCAAACTCTTCCAGAAAACTGCAGAGGAGGGTAAACTTCCAAACTCATTCTATGAGGCCACCATCACCCTAATACCAAAACCTGACAAAGATCCCACAAAAAAAGAAAACTACAGGCCAATTATCACTGATGAATATAGATGCAAAAATCCTTAACAAAATTCTAGCAATCAGAATCCAACAACACATTAAAAAGATCATACACCATGACCAAGTGGGCTTTATCCCAGGCATGCAAGGATTCTTCAATATCTGCAAATCAATCAATGTAATTCACCACATTAACAAATTGAAAAATAAAAGCCATATGATTATCTCAATAGATGCAGAGAAAGCCTTTGACAAAATTCAACATCCATTTATGATAAAAACTCTCCAGAAAGCAGGAATAGAAGGAACATACCTCAACATAATAAAAGCTATATGTGGCAAACCCTCAGCAAACATTATCCTCAATGGTGAAAAATTGAAAGCATTTCCCCTAAAGTCAGGAACAAGACAAGGGTGCCCACTTTCACCATTACTATTCAACACAGTTTTGGAAGTTTTGGCCACAGCAATCAGAGCAGAAAAAGAAATAAAAGGAATCCAAACTGGAAAAGAAGACATAAAACTCTCACTGTTTGCAGATGACATGATCCTCTACATAGAAAACCCTAAAGACTCCACCAGAAAATTACTAGAGCTAATCAATGAATATAGTAAAGTTGCAGGATATAAAATCAACACACAGAAATCCCTTGCTTTCCTATACACTAATAATGAGAAAATAGAGAAATTTAGGAAACAATTCCATTCACCATTGCAACAAAAAGAATAAAATACTTAGGAATATATCTACCTAAAGAAACTAAAGACCTATATATAGAAACTATAAAACACTGGTGAAAGAAATCAAAGAGGACACTAACAGATGGAGAAATATACCATGTTCTTGGATCGGAAGAATCAGTATAGTGAAAATGAGTACACTACCCAAAGCAATCTATAGATTCAATGCAATCCCTATCAAGCTACCAACGGTATTTTTCACAGAGCTAGAACAAATAATTTCACAATTTGTATGGAAATACAAAAACCTCGAATAGCCAAAGCAATCTTGAGAAAGAAGAATGGAACTGGAGGAATCAACCTTCCTGACTTCAGGCTCTACTACAAAGCCACAGTCATCAAGACAGTATGGTACTGGCACAAAGACAGAAATATAGATCAATGGAACAAAATAGAAAGCCCAGAGATAAATCCACGCACCTACGGACACCTTATCTTTGACAAAGGAGGCAAGAATATATAATGGAGAAAAGACAATCTCCGTAACAAGTGGTGCTGGGAAAACTGGTCAACCACTTGTAAAAGAATGAAACTAGAACACTTTCTAACACCATACACAAAAATAAACTCAAAATGGATTAAAGATCTAAATGTAAGACCAGAAACTATAAAACTCCTAGAGGAGAACATAGGCAAAATACTCTCTGACATACATCACAGCAGGATCCTCTATGACCCACCTCCCAGAATATTGGAAATAAAAGCAAAAATAAACAAATGGGATCTAATTAAACTTAAAAGCTTCTGCACAAGAAAGGAAACCATAAGCAAGGTGAAAAGACAGCCTTCAGAATGGGAGAAAACAATAGCAAATGAAGCAACTGACAAACAACTAATCTCAAAAATATACAAGCAACTCCTACAGCTCAATTCCAGAAAAATAAATGACCCAATCAAAAAATGGGCCAAAGAACTAAATAGACATTTCTCCAAAGAAGACATACAGATGGCTAACAAACACATGAAAAGATGCTCAACATCACTCATTATCAGAGAAATGCAAATCAAAACCACAATGAGGTACCATTTCATGCCAGTCAGAATGGCTGTGATCCAAAAGTCTACAAGCAATAAATGCTGGAGAGGGTGTGGAGAAAAGGGAACTCTCTTACACTGTTGGTGGGAATGCAAACTAGTACAGCCACTATGGAGAACAGTGTGGAGATTCCTTAAAAAACTGGAAATAGAACTGCCATACAACCCAGCAACCCTACTGCTGGGCGTACACACCGAGGACACCAGAATTGAAAGAGACACGTGTACCCCAATGTTCATCGCAGCACTGTTTATAATAGCCAGGACATGGAAACAACCTAGATGTCCATCAGCAGATGAATGGATAAGAAAGCTGTGGTACATATACACAATGGATTATTACCCAGCCATTAAAAAGAATACATTTGAATCAGTTCTAATGAGGTGAATGAAACTGGAGCCTATTATACAGAGTGAAGTAAGCCAGAAAGAAAAACACCAATACAGTATACTAACGCATATATATGGAATTTAGAAAAATGGTAACGATAACCATGTAAGCAAGACAGCAAAAGAGACACAGATGTATAGAACAGTCTTTTGGACTCTGTGGGAGGGGAGAGGGTGGGATGATTTGGGAGAATGGCATTGAAACATGTATAATATCATATATGAAACAAATCACCAGTCCAGGTTCGATGCATGATACTGGATGCCTGGGGCTGGTGCACTGGGATGACCCAGAGGGATGGTACGGGGAGGGAGGAGGGAGTGGGGTTCAGGATGGGGAACATGTGTATACCTTTGGCGGATTCATGTTGATGTATGGCAAAACCAATATAATATTGCAAAGTAATTAACCTCCAATTAAAATAAATAAATTTATATTAAAAAAAGAAAATAATGGAACACATCACATTTAGTAAGGATAAGCATTGTTCATAATTTTTTTAGTTATGTGTTTGTATGTGTGTTTTATCAGGGAAGGTTGAGTGTCAAAGTGATGCTTTCAAACTGTGGTGTTGGAGAAGATTCTGAGAGTCCCTTGGATTGCAAGAAGATCAAACCAGTCAATCCTACAGACATCAACCCTGAACATTCATCGGAAGAACTGATGCTAAAACTGTAGCTTCAATACTTCAGCCACCTGATACAAAGAACTGTCTCATTAGAAAAGACCCTGATGCTGGGAAAGATTGAAGACTGGAGAAGAAGGGAACCACAGAGGATGAGATGGTTGGATGGCATCACAGACTCAATGAACATGAGTTTGAGCAAGTGCTGGGAGTTGGTGATGGACAGGGAAGGCTGGCATGCTGCAGTTCAAGGGGTTGCAAAGAGTTGGACATGACTGAGTGACTGAACAACAACAACAAAGTAAAATGCATTTCTCACTGCTGATCACAATCAGAGTTGGGAAGTGCTGGCATTACACTGTAGAGCAAACCAGTTATGTTTAAAATCCTTTACTGGTGTTCCACTGCCAAGGACAAAGCCCCTTATCTTTAAGGGGCACAAGGCCTTGTATAGCTTTCTCTCAGTGTCAGTTTATTCCATGCAGCCCCTTGTTCTCTGTGTTCTAGTCACAAAGAGACATTTTCAATTCCTCCTCCAACAGATTGTTTGGTTAAGAACCTGTCACAGGTCAGACAAAGCTCCAGGAGCATAAGCTAGCAGAGGCCAGCTCCCTGCCCCCACAGAGCTTACAATTAGGGTCTTCCATGCTCCCTCCAACCAGTGGGCCTGCTTAGTATTCTGGCCCCCACCCCTTACCCCCACTGCAGCACTCCCATCCCGCATACTGTTGAACTGAAGATCTATAATGATCACCCCTTCTTCAGGCCACAGACAAAGGTCTCAGTGTCATTTCTTTGGGTCACTTCCTCTGACAAGTCCCCATCATTTATCGAATGATTCTGAGGGAGTGTCAAAGACTCATTCACAAAATAAGAGAATGATATACTAGTGATAGAAAATGTGACTCAAAAATTCTCAGAATCGAGTTTTCTATTAAAAAAAAAAGAAAAACGAAGGGAAAACTCTATGATAGACAACACACACAAAATACAAGTGATGTCCAAAGCATTCACCAGTTCTTTCTGAAGAGTTGCTTGCTACAGATGAGTAAACAGAGGCTCCTCTTTGCTTTTATTAAACAGAATCATCCCTGGGAAACAGGACTCTGACCTGGCAACTCAGATCTTGGAGTCTTAGTCTTGCAGAATAGCAAATGTGTAGCAAATTCCAGCAGGAAGTAATGAACTTCCTTTTGGGTTCAGCAGGGGATAAAGAAAGAATATTATGTCTGTAAAATTATTGGAGAGGTTCCTCTACTAGGTATCACATTATGCTTGTACAACTTCAACTTTCCCCAAACCACCTCTCCACACATTTATGAAAAAAAATATTACTTACTACAAATGAGTTCAATTCTATTATTTACTCTACATGTTGAAAAGAGGTTAAGAGGGTCTTCACAATTTTAGATTTAATATCAAGAAAAAAATTATTCATACTTTTTACCTGAAAACTCAGTTATGACCAGAAAGTCATTAGATAATTTAGGAGGAGAGGTCATGCCTGCAGGCACTGCCTCAGTTTGAGCACAGCACTGGATCACTGATCAACACCTCCACTAGCTAGCAAGACAGACAGTTCCCCAAAGCACCAGCAACTCTCATAACTCTCCTCACCTTTTCTTGGCTTAAAATGCTCTTCTCCTCACCTTCCTCTACCTAACAAACTCCTGCTCCTACTTTGAGATTTAGCTCACATCTCCTTTGCGAAACCTTTGACTTCCCCTCAAAGAACTGACCACCCTCATTTATCTCCTCATAAATATTGTGGGGGTCATAATTTTCATATAATATTATAGAGAGTTGCTCATTGTCTGTCTATACCACTAGATAATGCAGTCCATGTAGGCAGGAACTGTATGACATTCATCTATTTCTAGTCTCATTCTTTGCACAGTGCCTGGCACTTATCAAAGTTTATTCTGTGTTCTATAAGTATTCAATAAATATTTAAGAGTCTACTCTTTTTTTGTGTGTTTGCTTTAGGTTTTTAGTCATAAGTAGAAGAATATGGAATCGGGTGACAAATGTTGAGTCAACAGCCAGGGAAACTGTACTAACTTGTTTCTGTGATCAGGACAAGAAGCAGGGTCAGGTACAAACAGCAAACTCAGGAGTACAGCGTGACCATAAAGCATATTTTGTTTGGGACCCTATCACAAAGTAAGCCACCTTTGTTTTCAGAATGTTCTGGCTGTTTTTGCCATCAGCCCTTTACTCATTCTGAGTCTACTCTTAAAGGGCTCTGACAAATCATTTGATTTCTTCCAACACCAAGGCCAATCTTTTTAAGACCACTTGAAACTATTCTGCCCTCACATGTGATCAAGCTGCTCCTCCTGCATCTGTTTTTATTCCTATGCTTCTGGAATATTTTTTCCATCCATTTCTAGGGCCCAATAAAGCAAACAAGAAAAAATGAGAGAGAGAGAAAACACAAACACAATTGTTGTTGTTCAGTCACTCAATCAAGACTGACTATTTGCAACCCCATGGACTACCAGCATGGCAGGACTCCCTATCCTTCACTGTCTCCTGGAGTTTGCTCAAACTCATGTCCACTGAGTCGATGATGCCTTCCAACCATCTCATCCTCTGTCACACCCTTCTGCTCCTGCCTTAAATCTTTCCCAGCATCAGGGTTTTTCCTGATGCTCTTCACATCAGGTGGCCAAAGGATTGGAGCTTTAGCACCAGTCCTTCCAATGAATATTCAGCATTGATTTCCTTTAGGATTGACTGGTTTGATCTCCTTGCTGTCCAAGGGACTCTCAAGAGTCTTCTCCAACACCACAGTTCAAAAGCATCAATTCTTTGGCTCTCAGCCTTCTTCATGGCCCAACTATCACATCCATACAAGACTACTGGAAAAACCATAGCTTTGACTAGACAGACTTTTGTCAGCAAAGTGATGTCTCTGCTTTTTAATGCAATGTCTAGGTTTGTCGTGGCTTTTCTTCCAAGGACCAAACGTCTTTTAATTTTATGGCTGCAGTCACCATCTGCAGTGATTTTGGAGCCCAAGAAAATAGAGTCTGTCACTGTTTCCATTGTTTCCCCATCTATTTGCCTTGAAGTGATGGGACCAGATACCATGATCTTAATTTTTTGAATGTTGAGTTTTAAGCCAGATTTTTTCACTCTCCTCTTTCATCTTCATCAAGAGGCTCTTTAGTTCCCCCCTTCACTTTCTGCCATAAGGGTGGTGTCATCTGAATATCTGAGGTTATTGATATCTCTCCTGGTGATCTTGATTCCAGGTTGTGCTTCATCCAGCTCGGCATTTTGCACCATGTATGCTGCATATAAGCTGAATAAGCAGGGTGACAATATACATACTCCTTTCCCAATTTAAGACTTCCCTGGTGGCTCAGACGGTAAAAGCATCTGCCTACAATGCAGGAGACCCAGGTTCGATCCCTGGGTTGGGAAGATCCCCTGGAGAAGAAAATGGCAACTCACTCCAGTATTATTGCCTGGGAAATCCCATTGATGGAGAAGCCTGGTGGGCTACAATCCATGGGGTCGCAAAGAGTCGGACATGACTGAGCGACTTCACTTTCTTTCCCAATTTGGGACTAGTCCGTTGTTTCATGTCCAATTCTAACTGTTGTTTCTTGACCTGTATACAGATTTCTCAGGAGGCAGGTAAGGTAGTCTAGTATTCTCATCACTTGAATTTTCCTCAGTTTGTTGTGATCCATGCAGTCAAAGGCTTTGACACAGTCAATGAAGCAGAAATAGATGTTTTTCTGGAATTCTCTTGCTTTTCTATGATCCAGCAGATGTTGGCAATTTGATCTCTGGCTCCTCTCCCTTTTCTAAATCCAGCTTATACATCTGGAAGTTCTCAATTCATGTACTGTTGAAGCCTAGCTTGAAGGATTTTGAGCATGACCTTGCTAGCATGTGAAATGAGTGCAATTGTACTGCAGTTTGAACATTCTTTGGCATTGCCCTTCTTTGAGATTGGGAAGAAAACAACTTTTCCAGTTTTCCGGCCACTGCTGAGCTTTCCAAATTTGCTGGCAGATTGAGTGCAGTCCTTTAACAGCACCATCCCAAAGAAAAAGAAATGCAACAAGGCAAATGGTTATCTGAGGAGACCCTGCAAATAGCTAAGGAGATAAGTGAAAGGCAAAAGAGAAAGGGAAAGATATACCCAACTGAATGCAGAGTTCCAAAGTATAGAAAAGAGTAATAAGAAAGCCTTCTTAAGTGAACAGTGCAAAGAAATAGAGGAAAACAATAGAATGGGAAAGACTAGAGATCTCTTCAAGAAAATTAGAGATATCAAGGGAACATTTCATGCAAAGATGGGCACAATAAAGGACAGAAATGGTATGGACCTAACAGAAGCAAAAGATATTAAGAAGAGGTGGCAAGAATACACAGAAGAGCTGTACCAAAAAAAAAAAAAAAACAGTCTTAATGACCCAGATAACCATCATGGTGCGGTCACTCACCTAGAGCCAGACATTCTGAAGTCTGCGGGCCTTAAATAGCATTACTATAAACAAAACTAGTGGAGGTGATGGAATTCCAGCTGAGCTATTTAAAATCCTAAGAGATGATGCTGTCAAAGTGCTGCAGTCAACATGGTAGCAAATTTGGAAACACAATTACACTAATATAAAAAAATGAAAGAAAAAGAGCACTTCCTCAAGTAAGATTTGGCAATGTTTGTTTTTATATGTGCAAGCAATATCTTTAATAAATAGTCCATCTTAAAGGACATATCTGGAAAATCCAAACTAAAGTTATCACACAGAAAAATTTCTTTCCAAACTGTAAGAGAATATTTAAAGCTTATTTCCCTGGGTCCACATGTTTTTAAAGATTTTACCATCTCTATACTACATATCCAAAAAGTTGTTCAAATGGATGTTCTCAACAAGTTCAAAACTGTCTAACAGAAACATGAATACAACTTGTTTTTTAAAATAACTTTTTATTTTGTGTTGTGATATAGCTGGTTAACAGTGTTGTGATAGTTTCAGGTGAATAGCGAAGGTACTCAGCCATACATATATATGTATCCATTCTCCCCGAAACTCCCACCCAAGCTGCCACATTAACATTGATCAAAGTTCCCTGTGTTAGGTCCTTGTTGATTATCCATTCTAAATACAGCAATGTGTACATGTTGATCACAAACTCCCAAACTATCCCTTCCCTCTCCCTTACCCCTGGAAACCATAAGTTCATTCTCTAAGTCTGTGAGTCTGTTTCTATTTTATAAGTTCATTTGTGTAATTTCTTTTTAGATTCCACAGGGAAGGAATGTCATTATTTCTCCTTCTCTACCGACTTACTTCACTCAATCTGATAATTTCTAGGTCCATCCATGATACTGCAAATGGCATTATTTATTCTTTTTAATGGCTAAGTAATATTCCATTGTATGTATATGCCACATCTTCCTTATCCATTTCTCTGTCAGTGGACATTTAGGTTGCTTCCATGTCTTGGCTATTGTAAACAGTGTTGCAGTGAACACTGGGAAGCATGTATCCTTTTGGATCATGTTTTTCTCTGGATATATGCCCAGGAGTGGGATTGCAGGGTCGCATGGTAGGTTTATTTTTAGTTTACAGAACCTCCATACCGTTTTCCATTGTAACTGTACCAATTTACATTCCCACCAACAGTGTAGGAGGTTTTCTCCACACCCCCTCCTGCATCGGTTGATTGTAGATTTTTTGATGATAGCCACTTTGACTAGTATGTGGTGATGCCTCACTGTAGCTTTGATTTGCATTTCTCAAATAATTAGCAATGTTGAACATCTTTTCCTGTGCCTCTTGGCCATCTGTATGTCTTCTCTGGAGAAATGCCTACTTAGGTCTTCTGTGCATTTTTTGATTGGGTTGTTTGTTTTGTTGCTGTTAGATGTCATGAGTTGTTTGTATATTTTGGAGACTAATCCCTTGTCAGTCACGAATGTAACTTTTTAACTTCCTGGTATTAAATGATTGAGATGCAACAAGGACACCAAGTTGTAAGGTGGTAGTGAGTTATTTTGGTCTAGAAAGTTAGAAGAATAAAGTATAAACTAAGTTATAATTTAGATAATTAAAGGGTGAAAAACAAATTCCTTTTAAGCATACTGTGAAAACTGACTACAATGTTTGACTCATGTTAGGATTTTCTACATACTGAATTATCAAAGTGCTGACCCAAAGGTTTTTCTGATGCGAAGAGGCTTTGACAAGAGATAGCAAGGTGACTCACCAGGCTTCTTCAGTTATTTTGTAAATGCACAGACTTCAACTTAAATTAAATTTGATATTTTAAAGTACTCATATGTATTTGTTGAGTGCTTCTACTATGGAAAATAAATTGGCTCCCTGGGCAAACTTTCTCATTGGAAAGGTTTAATAGCAATGTGAACTACAGTTCTTAACAAAACCTAGGTAAAAATAAAACACTAAGACTGTTGTTTCTTCAGGTAGAATTGTATTGCTATAAACTTCTATCTTAAAACTGCTTTTGCTGCATCCCATAGGGTTTTGGTCATTGAGTTTTCATTGTCATTTGTTTCTGGGTATGTTTTATTTCCTCTTTAGTTTCTTCAATGATTGCTTGGTTATTTAGTAGTGTATTGTTTAGCTTCCATGTCTGTGTTTTTACAGAGTTTTTTTTCCCTATAATTGATATCTAATATCATAGATGGCTAGTGGGAAGCTGCTGTAGAGCACAGAGAGCTCAGCTCAGTGCTCTGTGATGAGCCAGAGGGGTGGGATGGGGGTATGTGGGAAGAAGGCTCTAGAGGGAGGGGATATATTTATACACATGGCTAATTTATGTGTATAAACCTAACACTGTACAACCTAACACAACATTGTAAAGCAATTATATGCCAATAAAAAAATGGCCATAGTACTCAAAACTATTTACAAAGTTAATATAATTTCTATCAAAATACCCATGACACTTTCACAAGACTAGAACAAATAACCCTAAAATTTATCTGGAATCACAAAAGACCCAGAATTGCCAAAGCAATCCTGAAGAAAAAGAATAAAGCTGAAGGCATAACCCTTCCAGACTTCAGACTACATTACAAAGTTACAGTAATCAAAACACTGATATTAATATATAGATCAATGGAAGATAATAGAGAGCCAAGAAATAAACTTGCTCACCTACAGTCAATTAATCTATGACAAAAGAAGTAAGAACATAAAATGAAGAAAGATAGTCTCTTCAACAAGTGGTGCTGGGAAAGCTGGACAGCTATATATAAATCAAAGATATCAGAACACTTTCTTATATCATATGCAAAAATGAACTCAAAATGGTTTAAAGACCTAAATATAAAATGATACCATAAAACTTCTAGAGAAGAACCTAGGCAAAACATTCTCAGACAGACTGTAGCAATGTTTTCTTAGATCAGTCTCCTGATCCAAAATAAAAAAAAGTAAAAATGAACAAATCTACCTAATCAAATTTAAAGCCTTTGCACAGCAAAGGAACCATAAAGAAAAGACAAGCTATGGACTAGGAGAAAATATTTGCAAATGATACAATCAACAAGGGACTAATATTCAAAATATACAAACAATTCAATCAAAAAGGGAGACGATGACCTAAATGGAAATTTTTCCAAAGACGACATACAGATGGCCAACAACACGTGAAAAGATGCTCACTAATTATTAGAGAAATGCAAATTAAAAACTACAATGAGGTACCACCTCATACCTGTCAGAATGGCTGTCACTAAGAAGTCTACAAATAATACAGACTGAAGAGGGTGAGAAGAAAAGAGAACTCCCTATTGGGAATGTAAATTAGTGCAGCCACTGTGGAAGACAGTACAGAAGTTTCTTAAAAAACTAAAAACAGCTACCATATGCTCAAGCAATCCCATTCCTGGGTAAATGTCCAGAAAAAATAAAAACTCTAATTCAAAAATATACATGCATCCCAATATTCACAGCAGCATTATTTACAGTAGCCAAGACATGAAACAACCCAAGTGCCCATCAACAGATGATTAGCTTAAGAATTTAAGAAGTCACACACACACACACACACACACACACACACACACACAGAGGAATATTACTCAGCCATAAAAAAGAATGAAGTAATGTTATTTGCAGCAACACGGATGGACCTAGAGAATATTATACTTAGTGAAGTCAGACAGAGAGAAAGATTTACACTGTATGACATCATCTATATGTGGAAACTAAAAAATAATACAAATGCATATATAACCAAAATAAAAAGAGACTCACAGATACAAGAAATAAAGTTATGGTTACCAAAGGAATGTGGCAAATTAGGAGTATAAGATTAACAGATACAAACTACTACACATAAAATACATAAGCAAAAAGGGTGTACTGTATAGCACAAGGAATTATATTCAATATCTTATAATAACCTATAATGGAATATAATCAGAAAAAATTGCTGAATCACTAAGCTGTACACCTGAAACTAATATTGTAAATAAACTATATACTTCAATAAAAAGACACTTCCTGTATATTTTATAGGAGACAGAATTTTGCCATCAATTGCTGAAATGGCTTCTGAATTCACTGAAAAAATTGTTGAATTTTTATTGTTGTTATTCTCTTCCCTCTGCTTAGTATGCTCATGTCTACTGGGTCTGAGATCCTTGAAAGTAGGGAAGATGGGCAAGGATTCAGTCTATATATTGTACTTCACAACTTCCTGGAGAAAAAAAAAGAAAGAATTTGTATGATACATCAGTGAGACTTGGTATTTGGGGCACTTACTGATAAACTATGGTATGTCTCATGATAACACTAATTACCAGAGAATGTAGGGCCCTATAAATTTAATTTAGAGACAGTCGATACCCAAAGGCTTCACTGATGCAGAGATACAGCAGCTCAAATTCCTGCATTTATACAAGCAAAGGGTAAAAATCACAGGATTTCCTGGAATTAAATAGGGAGTGGGTGAGTATTACAATTTATCCCTAGTCAATCCTTTGTTAGAAATGTTCCAAATGTAGAGATTATCACTCAGTGGTCAGAGAGTGGATGGTGATACGCCCCACTGATTTCATAGAGGCAGGTATGAAAATAACCTTCCAATGACCCCAAACCGTCTCATTCTGGGCATAATGCCAACTTCTGCACTTTGTGTTCCTTGATCACACCCTCTTCTTTATCAGAAATGAGGGACCTAAAGCCGAGGATTATAGAAAGATTATGTTGCAGGTCATGATCTGAATGCAGCTCGTTAAAACCCTTTTAAAGTGTAAGGGTTAGTTAAAACTAACCCTTACAGTTCCTAAACTATAATCTGGTGTTGTCTTATTTGAGGCAACTTCTAAAACAATGATTTCAAGTCCTCTTTAATTCTATAGTCATGTACATGTTAAAAGTAAAGTGAACCAGGATTAAAGCCATTTGGAAAAATATAGCACTTAAATACAATGACTTCATGTAATACCACAGCAACTTCAGTTTGGATGTCTTTGCATACCATGATATAATCAATCAAAATTCAAGCAGTGGGTGTTGCCCCGAGGTCTTGTTTTTCTGGCAGAACAGGGAATCAGCAAGTACATGGTCTGCATATTTGGTCAAAAGACAATATTATTAAACTTGAGCTTTCTATTGACATATGCTACAACTGGCATACCTGAGATTTCAGGTATTGGTTTTTCTGACTCTGGTGCTAAAGATGTCAACAAGGAAAAATCGGGCCTTCTTGAAATGCTAGAAATGAAATTACATATTCTGGCAAGAGTGGTAGAATTCTCCCTTGCTAGAGGTTGGTAAAGTCACACACACAGGTGCTAATATTATAATTACTTAATGTATTAGCTATAGAAGAACTGTGATGTGCTCTTTACTCCCCACTGAATTTATGAGTTCATTTTCTGTCCACTCTGAAGCAGCAGTTCTGTTTGGACAGATCTGTGAGAGATTAATCAAAGGTTGACACTCTTTCACCATAAACACAGAAATGTGAGATAAATTTTACCAAATTAAAATTCATAGCTGAGCTAAAAAGAGAGAGAAAGAGAAAGAAAAACAAATATCTTGGCATCAGAAATAAAGAACTCAAAGCAAAATAAACAAGCGCACAAGCTGGCACTCAGACATCCTGATGGGGATAGCAAATCCAGAAATAAGCTCTAATATCTAGAGATTAGGGCTTTAATGATCCTGAGGAAACAAGTCACATAGCCCTGGGATCATATCATGCAAGGCAGAGAGCTGGAAATAAGACCTGGTCATAAAGCTGGATCCATGGGTAGGATACATCCTCCATGAAAAGGGAAGCAGAAACACGCCCCATCCCCCAACCGCAACCACCACCGCCACTGACCCAGGGAAAGACTAAGAAAGCCTGCTATGTGCCCAGGGCTCAGGATAGGGAAAAGAGTCTCCCGTGAAAAACACAATGCCAAAGTCTGAATTTATAGACCTTGCATTTACCTTTGTAATGCAGTAATCACAAGCTGAGGAATTAATGCAAATAAGTGACTTGAATAGGAGTTGATTAGATGAGACTCTGGCAGGTAAAGTAGAAGCAAAACCACTACTCAGAGAAAATAAAATCCTGTGTCTTTGAAAATTTGTAATCTCATATCTAAATTATTCATGGGCCCAAGGATACATCATAATTAGAACTGTAAAACACAGTCGAACAACAATAAAAATACTGTATAACAAATTAAAGGTATTTGGATAAATCAATACTTGGAAGATAATTCAGTTTTAAATATATGTGTGTGTGTATGTGTGTGTGTGTGTATAAAGAAAGACTAAAAATTAATGAACTAAGCATTCACCTAATAAATTAGAAAAGGAACAGTATAAACTTAAATGAAAAGGGATAGAAAGATAAGATTCAAAATTAATGAAATAGGAAACACATACTTGAGAGGAAAAAGAAAATTAAAACCATGAGGAATAATGACAGAGACTGAACTGCAGGAACAGAAATGGTTTTCTAAATCATGAAAATATTATGCCAATATATTTGAAAATGTGAAGAGTAGAAACTTCTCTAAAAGTATATAAATTACTAAAATTGACTCAAGATAGACACAGTGATTAAAGTCCTAGTGAGGAAACTGAAACAGTATTCTAAAAACTACTCAAAAGCTCACTGGCCCTAATATTTTTACAGTAACCTTTACTAAAGCTTCTGGTAACATTTATCTTGTAACTCCTCTTATGTAAAGTGTTACCAAGAATAGAGAAAGAAGAAAAGCTCACTAATTTTTTAAGGCTCATATATCCTTGATATCCAAACAGACATGGGTTATAAAGAAAAGAAAACTATCGGCCAATCTCAATTATAGGTATAGTCATAAAAATGCTAAATAAAATATTAGCAAAATGAATTTCTCCAAGTATACAAAATAAAATGTATCTTCACCAAGAAGAATTTACTCCACAAATTCCAGCCTGATTTAACATGAGACAATTGATGTTACTATTAATATAACAAATGTGAAAAACAGATTAAAGGAGAAAATCTGTTTTTTTTTTTTTTTTTAATATACACAGAAAATCTCATGGTAAAATTCAGTAGCCATTCATGTTAAAATCCTCTAGCAAACTATAGAAATTCTTGTTGTGAAAGGCAATCAGCTATTGGTTCCAAACATCCTTATAGGATGTTTCTGAATAGACCAAATCTCAAGGTCTTAGCCAGCCTATTCTTGAGCCATTTCTGCAGCTAGTCACACAGCCAATTAAAATAGATCAAGGCAATGACATGACTTCAGGACAACAACTTGTTCTGTGGGGGACGACTGGCTCATTTACTGCTTGATATAAAAGGTGCTGAGTTCTCAGCCCTGGGTTTTGCAGCTTGGCACACCTCACACTGAGGTCCTTGGAGGTCAGGAGAACTGGCATTGCCCTGCTGATGCTCGTGCTGTTTGCTCTGTGTGAATAACAAACTGTCTTGCTCTGATCCACTGAGTCTCCTTATTGACTTTAGGCATCTATGGAGTGATGGCAAGACAACCTGATGCCTTTTGTCTCTTTTGGAGTCTTGTTACTTTCTGTAATTCTCAATGAGGTTGGAATTCTTCCCTGACAAATGATTTCTACAAAAAGCATAAAGCAAGCATCACCAAAGTGGAAATGATGCCCAGTTGTGTATGTGTCTGGTGATGAAAGTAAAGTTTGATGCTGCAAAGAATGATATTGCATAGGAACTTGGAATGTTAGGTTCATGAATCAAGGTAAATTGGAAGTGGTCAAACAGGAGACGGCAAGAGAGAACATTGGTATTTTAGGAATCAGTGAACTAAAATGGACGGGAATGGGTGAATTTAACTCAGATGACCATTGTATCTACTACTGTGGGCAAGAATCCCTTAAAAGGCAGAGGAACTAAGAGATCAAACATCCATTGGATCATAGAAAAAGCAAGAGAATTCCAGAAAAACATTACTTCTGTTTCACTGACTATGCTAAAGCCTTTGACTGTGTGGATCACAATAAACTATAGAAAATTCTTAAACAGATGGGAATACCAGACCACAATACCTGCCTCTTGAGAAACCTGTATGTAGGTCAAGAAGCAACAGTTAGAACTGGACATGGAACAATGCACTGGTTCAAGTGAGAAAGGAGTCCATCAAGGCTGTATATAGTCACCCTGTTTATTTAACTTATATGCAGAGAACATCATGCCAGGCTAGATGACGCTCAAGTTGGAATCAAGATTGCTGGGAGAAATATCAATAATCTCAGATATGCATATGACACCACCTGAATGGCAGAAAGTGAAGGGGAACTAAAGAGCCTCTTGATGAAGATGAAAGAGGAGAGTGAAAAAGCTGGCTTAAAACTCAACATTCAAAAAACAAAGATCATGGCATCCAGCCCCATCACTTCATGGCAAATAGATGGGGAAGAAATGGAAACAGTAACAGATCCTATTTTGAGTTCCAAAATTACTGTGTACAGTGACTGCAGCCATGAAATTAAAAGACTTTTGATCCTTGGAAGAAAAGCTATGACAAACATCAGATCAGATCAGTCGCTCAGTCGTGTCCAACTCTTTGCAACCCCATGAATCACAGCACGCCAGGCCTCCCTGTCCATCACCAACTCCCGGAGTTCACTGAGACTCACGTCCATCGAGTCAGTGATGCCATCCAGCCATCTCATCCTCTGTCGTCCCCTTCTCCTCCTGCCCCCAATCTCTCCTAGAAGCTGATTATTATACTGGGATTAGATGAGAGGTTCTTATTCTTAGGAAACATACATTGAAAGATTTAGGTATAAGAGGGCACAATGCAAACAGTTTAATCTGAAATGACTCAGAAAATATGCATATATAGAGAGAATGATAGAGCAAATCAGGCAAAATCTTTTAACAATTAGTGAATCTGGATAAAGAGTATATGACAGTTCTTTGTACTATTTTGAAAATGTTTATACTAAGTTTGAAAATGTTTCCAAATTAAAATTTTCTTAAAACTTAACAACTGCACTCAGATACCATTTTATACCTGTCAGATTAGCAAAAATTTAATAGATGGATAATATCAAGTGTTGGTGAGGATGTGGGAAATGGGAACTCACACATTTGATAAATCCATATTGGAAAATAATTTCTTACTTTCTAGTAAAGTTTAACATATACTATTATCCAGCAAGTCTACTTCTAGGTTTTTCCTCTGGAGAAACTCTTATACATGTGCTATAAAGAAAAGATGCTCATTGCCACATTGTTTGCATATTTAGTCAAAAGAAAATATCATTAGACTTGGCCTTTCCACTGACCCATGCTATGAATGGCATGCCAGAGATTTTAGGTGCTGGTTTTTCTGTGTCTGGTGCCAAAGCTGTCAATGAGGAAAAATGGTCTTTCTTGAAATGTCAGAAACAAAATTTTACATTCTGGCAAGAGTGGTAGAACTCTTCTTTGCTAGAGGTTGGTGAAGTCATACACAGATGCTAATACTATAATTATTTGGTGTTTAAATATGGAAGAACTGTCATGTGCTCTTTGTTTCCCTCTGAATTGGTAGCTTATTCAGTGTTTACACTCAAACAGGGCGGTGTTTTCACATGGTAAAAAATTAGAAATATCAGAAAAACCCAAATATCCATCAGAAGAGATTTTATATAAATAATTTATAGTGTCACAAAAAAATGTACATTTCTATAGCAGTTAAAAAGTACTAAATCTCCTTATACCATCATAGATAAATCTCAAAAAAACATAATTATGAAGTATTTGAAAAAGCAGATCATAAAAGGATAGGTAAAAGAAATACTATACTATTTATATACATTTAAAATTTAAAAAAAAACAATAATATTTATCACCTATGGGCACATACACAAGCATGTGTGGGAAGCATACACACCAATTTCAGTTTAAAATAACAACTAAAAGGGAAGAAAATGGAATGAATGGGGAATAGCCTTAAAATACATTGGCAATTTTTTTTCTTAAAAAAAGGAGACAGATATAACAAATTGCTAATTGTTATAAAATTTTAAAAAAAAAAAAAATTTTTTGTGCATGAAAACATATTGAACAATTCAAAATGAAAAAAAATTTTAGTAGTTATTTATTTGGCTGCATTGGGTCTTAGTTGAGGCATGAAGCCTAGTCACCCTGTAGTATGTGGGATCTCAGTTCCCTGACTAGGGATTGAACTTGCATGCCCTGTATTGGAAGGTGGACTCTCAACCAATGGACCACCAAGGAGTCCCCCAAAACAAAAACAATTTCTAAAGAAGACAAAGCTATGGCTTTTCTAATAGTCATGTACAGATGTGAGAGCTGGACCATAAAAAAGGCCGAGTGCTGAAGAATTGATGCTTTCGAAATGTGGTGCTGGAAAGGACTCTTGAGAGTCTCTTGGACTGCAAGGACATCAAACTAGGCCATCCTAAAGGAAATCAACCCTGAATATTCATTGGAAGGACTGATGCTGAAGCTCCAATACTATGGCCACCTGATGGGAAGAGCCAACACATTGGAAAAGACCCTGATGCTGGGAAAGATTGAAGGCAGGAGGAGAAGGGGGCAACAGAGGATGAGATGGTTGGATGGCATCATCGACTCAGGACATGAGTTTGAGCAAATTCCAGGAGATAGTAAAGGACAGGGAAGCCTGGCATGCTGCACTCCATGGGGTCACAAAGAGTCGGAGATGATTAAGCAACTGAACTACAAATAGATGGGCATTATTAGCACTCTTTGGAACTCCACAGTATATCCATAATTTCAAAGGAGATTCAATATTGAAAGCACTCTTTAAAATATTATATAAAAATTGTGATATAATAATAACACATGTTTTATTTTAATATCTTAGAAAGAGTAACTCAGGGAAATATAGTTTATAGATTTCCACTTTTCAGAAGTAGATATAGGTGATTCCTTTTCCTTTGAATTGTCCTTTACAAATCATCAGGTATATACTGAGCTATACTTAAGATCTCAGTGCTTCTGTACTTTTCCTATGAAGTCTTAGTATGTTTAGAAAGAGCACTTTATGATTACTATTAATTCCTGTTGTGTGCATTTAACACACTATTGCTATAACCTCCCTAAGGCATTGCACTATCAAATAATACTTTTTTTCTTCTTCTTTGAAAGATTAAGCTTGTTTCTTCAAAATAATGTTTGCTTTTTCACTTAACATTCATAAGCAGAAATTACATGGTTCATTTAACTTGAATGCACTATTATGAAACAAACCCAACTTACTTGTTTAGAAACTGCTCTCCTTTAGAAAACAAATTTGTAGTTGGGAAATAATGAACATTACTTTATTTCTTCTTTACCAGATAGGGTGCTTACCAATGCCAGGAATGAAAATCGTGGTGTTCTAATGCTCAGCTTTTGCAGAATCTGGTCACTTAAAACAATCCTTTGATAACAACTTTAAGATAATCTTATCAGAGCATAAGAGAAGCTTGGAGGTTTGAAGGAAATGAAAATCTTGACCAACACATTCTGAATTGTGATAAACTGAAATGACACGATGCAGAAACAATAACTAATGAACAAGGAGTAGCAAACACTCATGAGTATAAGATGCTGTTTGGCACTTGGAAGATAGAAGACACAGAACCTTCAGAAAACATGGGGTAAAGAGGACAAAGAGAGAGATAAACAATGTTAGAGACACTTATTAGCAAGGTTCAGAGATGCTCAAAAAATATGCTGTCAGGGAAGCTGATGTGTATAAAGTGTACAAGTTCCTAGTAAGATGCTTCTAGAAAAGAGTGGACAAAAAAGATAAGAAATAGGACATCTGCAGAAGACATCTAAGTATGGAGTGTGTACATGTGGCGGGCACTGGCTGCTCAACCAGAGCCATGCAATCTTGGGTGATTCATCAGGAGCAAATAAACATTTGCCTATCTTCTGCAGCACAGACATACAGCACCTCACCCAGACTTGTCAGCCGTCCTCAACAGGTGTTTCCCAACCTTGTGATGAAGGCAGGAGACATTCTCATACAGCAGTGGCACAGAGTGAGGGAACAGCAATCAGTATATTATAAAACTTAGTTTATTTCTATGAAATAAGACTGAAGATAAAACATCAATAATATAGATAGACCACCTCAAATAGAAGTAACTGGCACTGTGAAATACTACTTATAAAATGTAGAAAATACTTCTTGTCCCCACAGTTCACTCATCTATTAAATATTCACTACATGTCTATTATATGGTAGGCAAAGATTTCCAAAACAGCAAACATAACTATGAAACAAAAAAATTGATAAATTAATATATTTGTGTATATATATATATATACACACACATATTCTTGGCATATGTAAAAGAAATAAAAGAATGCATACAAATAATTTTTTAAATAGTCCATTTTCTAAAGTAGGTAAAAGATTTAAATAGTCACATCATAAAATAAGGATATCAAATGGCCATTAATTTTATGAAAAGGTGCTCAACATCATTAGTTACCAAGGAAAAAAGATAAACTAAAACCACAGTGAGATACACTATCAACCACCAGTGCACACCAGAATGATCAAAATGAAAAGGGCAAAAGGGCTAACAAGCAACCAGAACTCTCACTCACTACTACTGCAAAAGTAAGTTTGTACAATCATTCTGGAAAATAGTTTGGAAACAGCTATTGAACTAAGCATATATTTGCCTTATGTCCCAGCAATTTGAATTTTGAATATACCAGACAGAAATAAATACATATTTATGTTCATCAAAAGACACCTACAAGAATGTCCATAAGAGCTTTATTCATAAAAGTGAAAAACTGGAAACAACCTGAAGGTCCCATGATGATAGAAGATATAAAATAAACTGTGACACAGCTGTATAATAGAATGTTATACAACTATTGCTATGCAAAGTATGGACAATTCTTATAGATGTAATATTGAGTGAAAGCTAGACACATGCCATATGATTCCAATGATGTGAACATAAAAATATTAAAATTAATTCATGGTGAACAGAATAGGAGTTATTTTCACATTGGGGATTGGGGGAGGAAGTGGGCATTGCACAAGAAAGCCTTCTGGGTGTTTGCATTGTTCTGTATTTTCATCTGAGTTGTGATTACATGGGTGCATAAATACATGAAAAATAAACCAGCTGTACTAGTAATAAGTAATAGCTGTATACATTGCTACTTTGTTCTCTGTAAGCTATACCACAATTAGAAATGAAAGAAGAGAAAAGTAAAGTGAAGAAGGAGAGGATAGAAAGGGAGAGGAGGGGGCAAGAAAGCAGATGAGAGCTCTTACAACATGCCACTGCTTCAGACACTGTGATTTAACAAGGAAGCACCATAGAACCTGTGGTAATTTCTGTAATAATATTCTCTGATTTGTTACCAAGCCGTGAAAATCCAGCATCTCTGAACGGTAGAATATTTGTTCTTTGGTAGTTCTGATCAGAATACAGCTTTCTTTATAGGTCTATCTTACAAACGATTCATGTTAATGTTATTTGTTCTTGAGCAGTAACAGACTTCAGGGATAAAATTAAACTACTTACCTTGATATAGAGATTATTTTCAATTAAAATCACAGACATAAAAAATAACTTATTTTGGCAAGAGTGAGCACTTAACTTATTTTAATGTGGTGGTGTGTGGTAGTGGTGCATACTCAGTCGTGTTCAACTACTTGCAACCCCATGGACTGTAGCCCTCCAGGCTCCTCTGGCCATGGGATTATACAGGCAAGAATACTGGAGTGAGTTGCATTTCCTCCTCCAGGGGTCTTCCCGACCCAGAGACTGAACCCATGTCTCCTGCATTGGAAGCGGATGCTTTATCACTGAGCCACCAGCAAGCCCCAAATTATTTTAATAGTAATTATGAAATACAGTCAATTTCCATGTTAATGACAAATGATGGCAGCTGAAAAAAAACCCCAAATCACAATCCAACAGAAACCTACCTCTCATCAGGCAAAAAATAAAGTGATAAAATATGTCCGTGTGTATAATAGATATATAATTCATAAAAATAAATGTCAAAAAGGACTCAACCATCTCTCACACAAAAAAACTTCAGCTAACACATGTTGTATAAATTACTTCAAATTCCTGCTCAAGAAAGAAAACACACTTAAAGCATATAAGAGGTAAATAATTACTATTTTTCTAAAATACAATTTAAGACAAACTAAAAAAAATAGGTGATCTCTGTCTTATCAGAATGCATTAAGTTTTGAAGCAATTGGTTCATTTATTTCATTGCATATTTTAGAGGAAATTAATTTTGGCAAAATTTGATACACTACTAACGTTCAAAGAAAAATTTTAATTGGACATATAGATTTGAATTTTGTAAAAGAAAAGTGGTTCCATTCATCATGTAAAGAAAAAGTATATTGCCAATAAAAGCTCTCTGCCCACTCTAATTTCACTCCTAAACTAGAAAATACAGACACACCAGTATTAAAATTGGCAAAGGATATTCCACAAAAGAAGAAATACAAAGAAATAGCCAAAAAGCACATAAAGTGATTTCTACTTCCCTCGTAATCAAATAAATACAAATCATTCATCAACAAAAAGCAATTTTTAATCTATAGTATGAAGATATTTTTTAAATTACGAAAGTGACAGATAAAACTATGAAGGAAGATTTGGGGAAAGGAATTTTAATTTGAGGTGCAACTTCCGTACTGAACTAAGGGTAAACGGATGAGCAAAAATCTAAAGCACACACTGGGCAAGTTAGAACTTGGTGAAACTGGTACCAACTGCATGCCAGTGCTTGTTTTTATGCCTAGGTATCACTTTTTTTTTTTAAGTTTAGAAGTACTAAACCTTCCTAGCTGTCACAGTAAAGAATTCTATTTTTATTTTAAAATGGATAAAACTGTATAAAAGACACTGATTTTTCTCTTAGATAGCCACTTCTATGGTATAAAGCTAGGGTTTTTATAAGCTGGCTATAACCCAAATACTGTTTCTTATATGGTGGCATCTTACTCTGATTATTAGGAGAGTACATAGAAATAAACAACTTGAGAAATAAACTTGCCAATCTGAATCTATAAAGTGAAAAGCGTAATTCAGATGGCATTTTTCTCTGCACACTGATGGCTGATACCAGAAACTACTCTACTCTAGAACCGAAATGTATTCTGCTTTTATGAGTCTCCTGCTGAAAATGAAATGTCTTAATACAGATAAAATTATATACTCAAGATATTTTTAAACCATAAAGAGAGTTTGCTCTGAAATCACTAATAATTGAGCTAGAATGAAGAAACAATGGCCAACAATTTATGAAGAATATTTAGGTCCAAGCTGGGATAGAGGGAAGGGACAGGGTGGAAAAGGGAATCAAATTTCCCCTCCCTTCTTTGCATTTAAGTGCATTAGCTCTTGCGTTAGCCCCAAGATAGTTCAGGACCCCCAAAATATTTGGAAGTACAAATATCTAGGTAGCAAAATTATCCATAAAGTGATTTTCAGACTTTCAGGGAAGTTTTTCAACACATAGAAAAGAAGTACATGTAATTCACCAGTCTCCCGAAGCTTAAGTTTGAACTTAGAAAAAAGCAGTCTAGGCAATAGATGGGCCTCAGATTTGGTGGGGTGACCTTATAACTTATCATTCAAACAAGGATCTTTTCAGAGTACAAGAGAGTGCTGATAATAAGACTACTGGGCAGGGCGGGGAGAGAGAGGGTCAGCTATGAGTTTAGAGGAAGGGACAGTGGCATCATGCTCCATGCCCAGTGAGGGAAGTGGAAACTTGGAGACTTCCATCTCTCCTACATATGAAAGGCAGCTTACCAGCTTATCTTCCTTGGCCTTTTTTTCTTTCCTTACCTCTTATATCAAGATACTTATTTCCAATCAGAATTCAAAGCGCATTGCAATTCCAGTTATAATTAATCTCGTTGTGTGTGAAAATTCTGATAATTCAACACATGTTTAAACACATGTTTAAAAACACATTTTTAAAATCCCTACAAGTTCATATTACCATTTTATTGATGTGCTTTGTATTGGCCTCCTGCAAAACTACCTTAACTAAACTATATTCCAAATCAAATTAGGGGCTTTAAGAGACAAACTATTTTAAGGAACATTGCTCCTTAGATTATAGAATTCTCTTTCTAAGAATGCCCCAGAGAGAATCTGCTCTGAGTAAAAAAAAGTGTTATAATTCTCCTTATGCGTCCGCATCTAAATTAAGGACTGAACTGCGTAACTTAGACCATTTCTTGTTTTACTGAGAGTAATAGAAAACTCAGTGCCAAATCTGAAGCCCAGTCATACTAGTGGGTGGGTCATTATGATCAGCAAATTTAGTCTTATTTCGTATTAACCTGGGTCCCACCTTTGTTTTTTCCTTGTTGTTTTACTGTATTTGTAAATCATGCTACTTTGTAATATTTCATCCCTTTTTAAATCCTTGAAATCCTTCTTGGATTAAGATTCAGTTACAAGAACAAGAAGGAAGGGGAAGAGAGGAGACAGAGCAATTGTCTCCAAATGCTATTTTTGCTTTTAATCAATGTCAGAATCAAATCTGGTTCCAAGTCAACCTGTCTCAGTTCTGTCTCCTTTGAAAAACAGGGCCCAGGTCCCTGAGAAGCTCCTGTAGGGCCAGAGGGTCACAAAAGATTCTCTGAAGCCTTGTTTAAACTCATGTTATTTCCCATCCTAAATAAAGGGGACACTAACCACTGACCATCAGCAGGCCGTGCCCTGCAAGTTGCCTCCTCCCAGAGGTGATGTGCTGAGCTGAGCTGCACACTTGCTCTCACCTGGTGCTGCATGGCCAACACTGAACATCTTCAGAAAGACTTTGTTGTTGCTGTTGTTTAGCTGCTAAGTCGTGTCCGACTCTTTTGTGACCCCATGGACTATATAGCCCACCAGGCTCCTCTGTCCATGGGATTTCCCACACAAGAATACTTGCCTTGTGACAAATGCAATTTATGAGCAAGGAAGCATTTTTTTCTTAGAGCAAAGCTGACTGGTCACACACAGGAACAAGAACCACAATTACAGCTTTCCTAACTCCAAGTACTAATCTTGCAAGCTTGCCAGTCCAGACAATCATCAATCACCTGGCTCAGAGCACTTTATTCACTGGAACATGTAGAAGACTGATTATGAAAAACTGCAGGAGGAAGTTATTTGTGGCAAACCTGACAGATATGAACAATAGATGTGGAAATGAACTGATCAGAGGAAAAATATGTGTGACAAACCATATGATACATATCAGAGAGCCTTGTTAGAAATCCATTCATACCAGAATTCTTCATCTATCATGCTTTGCATTTTTTTAGGACCTAAAGTCCAGCCTTCTAAAACCGTTCCTACTATTCTTGTTTGCCTAAATTTCATTTACATATTTATATATATGTAAAAGGATCGAGACTTTACACATCTGCTATATTTGGCTCTGTAGTCAATGATTTTTGTTGTTGCTTAGTCGTTAAGTCATGTCCAACTCTTGTGACCCCATGAATTGTAGCCTACCAGACTCCTCTGTCCAAGGATTTTCCAGGCAAGAATACTGGAGTGAGTTGTGACTTCCTTCTCCAGGGGATGCTCCTGACCTCGAGATTGAATCCAGGTCTCCTGAGTCTCTTGCATGGGCAGGCTAATTCTTTACCACTGCATCACCTGGGAAGCACTCAAATATTTATAAAAATTATAAGCATAAAGTAATGAACTTTAAACTCAAGAGACCTGGGTTTGGCCCCAGGCAGCTGGGTGCCCTTGGGAAGACCTTTTTGAGACTTTTATATCCTAGTTCTCCTTGGGCTAGGTCTCAAATATTGTGGTTCTCAAATATTTGACAGGTGGGTTAAAATGCAGATTCCTAGGTAGGTAGACAGGTTTAGTCACTCAGTCGTGTTCGACTCTCTGCGACTGCAAAGACTGTAGCCTGCCATGCTCCTCTGTCTGTAGGATTCTCCAGGCAAGAATACTGGAGTGGGTTGCCATTCCCTTCTCCAGGGGATCTTCCTAATCCAGGGATCGAACCTGGGTCTCCTACATTGCAGGCAGATTCTTTACCAACTGAGCCACTAGGGAAGCAGATTCCTAGGCCCTACTCAAAAGCCACCACATTTTATTCCTTGAAGGTGGGACAGGAACTGGCTTTTTTCTCCAGGTGATTCTGGAATATGTGAGCTGAGAACTTCCAGATGTAAAACCTGGATTTATTGAAAAGGCAAGGAATCAGAGATCAAATTGCCAACATCTGTTGGATCATAGGAAAATCAAGAGAATACCAGAAAAACATCTACTTCTGCTTCATTGTCTAAAGCCTTTGACTGTGTAGGTAACAACAAACTGTGGAAAATTCTTAGAGAGGAGAATATCAGATCACATTACCTGCCTCCTGAGAAATCTGTATGCAGGTCAAGAAGCAACAGTTAGAACTGGACATGGAATAAAGGACTGGTTCAAAATTGGGAAAGGAGTATGTCAAGGCTGTATATTGTCACTCTGCTTATTTAACTTACATGCAGAGTACATTATGTGAAATGCCAAGCTCAATGAAGCTCAAGTTGGAATCAACATTGCCAGAAGAAATATCAATAACCTCAGATATGCAGATGACACCACCCTTATGGCAGAAAGCAAAGATGGAACTAAAGAGCCTCTTGATGAAGTGAAAAACTTGGCTTAAAACTCAACATTCAGAAAACTAAGATCACGGCATCTGGTCCCGTCACTTCATGGCAAATAGATTAGGAAACAGTGGCTGACTTTATTTTGGGGGGCTCCAAAATCACTGCAGATGGTGATTGCAGCCATGAAATTAAAAGATGCTTACTCCTTAGAAGGAAAGTTATGACCAACCTAGATAGCATATTAAAAAGCAGAGACATTACTTTCCCAACAAAGGTCTGTCTAGTCAAGACTATGGTTTTTCCATTAGTCATGTATGGATGTGAGAGTTGGGACTATAAAGAAAGCTAAGGGCTGAAGAATTGATGCTTTTGAACTGTGGTGCTGGAGAAGACTCTCAAGAGTCCCTTGGACTGCAAGGAGATTCAACCAGTCCATCCTAAAGGAGATCAGTCCTGGGAGTTCATTGGAAGGACTGATGTTGAAGCTGAAACTCCAATACTTTGGATACCTGATGCGAAGAGCTGACTCATTTGAAAAGACCCTGATGCTGGGAAAGATTGAGGGCAGGAAGAGAAGGGATGACAGAGGATGAGATAGTTGGATGACATCACCAACTCAATGACATGAGTTTGAGTAAACTCTGGGAGTTGGTGATGGAGAGGGAGGCCTGGCGTGCTGCGGTTCATGGGGTCGCACACAGCAGAGCGACTGCACTGAACTGAGCAACTGAACAACAACAAATAGCATTTATGTAGAAAGATTGATTTTTAAAAGCCAACTTCACCTAGAAAGCAATAGCTCTTGCTGCTGGTGCTAAGTCGCTTCAGTCGTGTCCGACTCTGTGCGACCCCATAGACGGCAGCCCACCAGGCTCCCCTGTCCCTGGGATTCCCCAGGCAAGAACACTGGAGTGGGTAGAAAGCAATAGAGTTTTCATAAAATTGGGTGATGCTGAAAGAACAATAATTTAATGCTTATGCCAAACATTCTATTTTAAATTCCAGAAGTTTCAAGATCAGGCAGGGATACTGCTGACAGCTGGCTTGACTCTCCATAGAATCTGATAGGAAAAAATTCTGTTATCTCCTAACATGCTTTAATAACACCTCAGAGAATGTGTTTTCTCTATCAAAAAGACAGCTCCTACAAAATAAAAACATATTCCTTGTGAAGTTTCACCCTTTGCATCACAAAGTTCTCAGGGATGCTACTGCCTTTAAAGTGTCCCAGGTGTCGCCAGCCAGCAATTAGGCTCTACAATTTTGACTACACTGATGGCATGTGTACTGTCAACATGTCTTTTTGCAATGTCTGTGGCCTGCTTCCCAGATTCACGGTTAGGGTTAATAGGCACTCAGGAGCCTGCCCCTCCCTGGCTGCTACATGCCATTGTGTTTAGAGGTAGACAGGAAGTCTCTGCAGCTGAGGAGGGCTGCTGATCACTTCCTGGTGAACTACTTCAGTGTCCCCGAGTGGCGCATCCTTCTAAAAGTGGATGCTAGAAATCACCACAATTTTGTAAAGTAATTAGCTTCCAATTAAAGTAAATTAAATTTTTTTTTTTTAAGTGAATGCCTATCTACCTTCAGTTGGGACACCAGAGGGCAGTAGTTTGGCTGTACTGCTCTGGCTGTACCACTGTAACCCCTCAGGATGTGGTGGCCGGGACCCTGAACTTCCACCACCAGGGGGCTTCCTGGCCCCAGGAGCCCACACTGCCTGAGGCAGAAAGTGCCCTGTAGGAGCAGCTCTCAATCAGTGACTGGCAGAGCCTGCTCTTCTAATACTCCAATCCCCCTGGCTCAGGGATGGTGCAGCTCTGACTTCTACAGCGAAATTCAGGATTTCCCAAGGGGACTAACGTCCATCCACGAGAGTGATCACTCCCCCTTTACTGGGTGGCTTCTCTTTCCTACTCATTCTTCACTCCCAAATCCTATCTGTACTTGAATCCTTGTCATAGAGTCTGCTTCTAAGAAAACTATCTTCTAGGAACCATCCCACAGTCAATCTAGTGTCCCCTGGATGTGGTTTTTTAACATTTGGGATTGACTGGTGTGTAAATGTTGGAGGTAACATATGTGTTTATGTCCTTCAACCTCCCCAATAGCAAGCTGGAAGCTCTAGACAAATAGAATAGGGAAGGAGTTAATTAAAATCCCTTAACTGTCCCACTGGTTTATTTTTCATATTTGAGGGAACTGAGCTCCACAGAGGTGAAATGATTTGCATAAGGTAACACAATCAGCAAATAGCTGAATCAGAAGCAGAATTTAAACATTTTGGCCACAACCTCAGGGCTGAAAACACTATACTTTATCCCTGTAAATAAAGTAGTATGCTATTTTATGAAGTCAAAAGAGACATTATGACTATGTAGAAGTCAGACATAAATTTTCTACATTTCCCCCCAAGTTTTTGTTGTTAGTAAGGGCTTCTGGGGGCTTCCCCAATGGCTCTGCAGGTAAAGAATCTACCTACAATGCAGGAGACTTGGGTTTGATCTCTGGGTCAGGAAGATCCCGTCGAAGGAAATGGCACCCTCTCCAGTATTCTTGCCTGGACAATCTCTTGGACAGAGGAACTGGTGGGCTATAGTCCAAGAGGTTGCAAAGAGTAGGACACGAGTGAGCGACTCAGCACATACAGAGCTTCTAGGCTGCAAATCAGAGTGTCTGTACATTCTTCAGTTTGGATTTTATGATCTGGTGCTGCATTAGTGAAATGATGATCAAACATAAATATACAGATGTATACATCTTAAGATCTTCCTCAAAACAGTATTCATATGATTTACCCTTCATGTTATATGTCTAAGGTAAATACATAATTCTTCTTAAAGTTTTCTTCTTTTCCTTTTTGCAAACATTCAAGATGTACAAGGTTCCTTCTCAGAAGAGGTACAGAAAACATAACCTTGACAACCTACCTCTTGACTTTGATGGCTCTCCACTTGTCATCAAGGGACATGCTCACTGAAAAGGGTAGAAATAACTACTTATCATTAGAACCAATTCTGTTTCCGTATGCACTGGACACTGCTATTTATTATACTTAAATCTTGACCAACTTTCCTGGAAAATGATAAACTCAAATATATAATTTGAGGACTTAGACAAGAACAAACCTTATAAAAGACCAAATTCACCCCTCCTAATATAAATGAGGAATCTAGGCCCCAGGAAAAGACAAATGATTTTACTGAACCAACATGACCAATAAGTAGAGACCCAAGTCTTCAGATTTCTGCTTTGGTTCTTTTCGAACTCATTATTAATCTTTTTTTTTAATCACCTACACGATTGCTACAAAAATACAAAGGTTGTGACAGAAATAGCTACACTGCCTTATCCACACTCTCCTCTCTGCACTAATAAACCATCAGACTCATGTAGGTGGCTGGTCCATCAGCCCTGTGATCCTTCTCTAGGCTTTAATGTTCAGGGAAGTTGACTGTAGCTTCTCTGGGTTCCTGTCCATGCCCAAGCCTTAGCACTGGGGCTCCAGAACCTCTAGAGAATTCAATCAGAGACTTTTTCAAATAACAACTTCCCAAGAAGTTACCATGGAGATATTTTTAATTGCTAAATATTTGAATTTCCTAAATATATTGTGTTCAATGAGACTTAAATTTCCACTTAGAGAAAAAAAATGTAACTGAAAGTGTGTGTTGAAACTTGAATACAAGTAGCTCTGCTGAGAAAAGTGTCTGGTGGAGTAACAACTGAGATTTTGCTTCACTGAAGTTGTACAAGTCAGGACAGCATCTTTGGCTATCAAACTCCAAACACTGAAATGTCCTAGAGACAACTGTCTTTCAGAAGAGCATAAAGTAGGTAAGAGTCAAACGACAATTCAACAGCCATCCATTTGGTACTAACATAAAGTCCATTATTTCCTACATACATAATTCTTTTCGAAAGGTTATGTTAGAAATTTAATATTTATAATAGTGTAATATTTAACTGTAATGATAAATATCTTATTCTACTAATCAAGTAAGTATTTTTCAATTTCCTCTTCTAATATATCATTTTATTCCATTAGCTCAAGCATGTTAAATTTAAAAAGGGAAGAAAAAGAAAGCACATCACAATAAACCAATAAAGTTACAAACATTTTTTCCCCCTATCTAATGTGCTGGGATATTTGTGGAGCTACAGTGGAAAGAGCACTGACGACAGTTCCGGAGTCCTGGGATACAGTGCTGACTTTCACTAAACAACTTCATGTCTCAATTGCTTAATCTGCTAAATGGAGACAACCAAACCCAACTACTTCTCAGAACTATCTGGGAATCCCAAATGAGCTTCCTCTGTGAAATACGCTGTGTCTGTAAGATAAAGGTTGGCAGTGGCTGAGGAGGAAATATGGGTGTGTCCATCTGGCTACCACAATTCCCACAGGCACTGAAGTGGTACAGTCTGAAGGGAAAAGGGAAGAAAGCCAAGAAGGAGGGGGCCCTGCACAGCGGCACCATGATCCACAGGGCCCCCACTTGCACCTCGTCACTTTGTGCAGGGAACTGGATGGATATAGATGGGAGTGCCCCCTGTACCAGCTTCAGACCAGAACCCCAGAGATGGGGAGGAATGAACACAGAAGAGATTGGGATGGAGAAAAGAGAGGGTAAAGTGAAGACTGCCATGTGTCCACTCGCTTTTGAAAAGACCAAAGGAAAAGGAAAAATAATTTACAAGGCTTCCAGAAAAGATGTGGGGAGAACCAAGGGATGAGTCAAGGGATGATAGAGTTTACTGAAAGTCTCACAGTTCTCACCACTTTCCCAAGCTGTTTCCAAGGAGTCTCTCAACAGCCTGGTTGTGGTACCTAGGCAGGTTGGTATCATTCCCATTTTATTGGTTAGTAGCTGGAAGTTCAAAGAGTTTAGATAGCTTGCCTACAGTTTTCTAACTTGTAACTGAGAAATATAGGATTAAGACCAAAGCCTTTTCATTTCTCTACTGCTAGGTTGTTTGTTTTTTTCTTTTCTGCCATCACTGGTCACTACTAAATGGTGAGAATTTTATACATTTAATTTTATGTGAATTATCCTTATTCTATACCTGTGGTAGAATATATTCACAGCAATTCACATTTCTAAGAGCCTGAAATACAGACTGAATATCAAATCAACAGAGACATTTCCTAATATATATAAGATTTATTTTTTAGAAAGGGACTAAACTTTTGAGCAACTACGTGAGTCCTTGGATAAGCCTCAATACACCATGTCAGTCAGGGGTCTGGTCAGTGATGACCCATTAGCCATGGATGACACTGTCATCCAACTGAAAAGATTTGTGAAGTAATAACAGTCCCTGGTAAGTTTGCTGAACATTTTGGCATTTGTTCAGGAAAATAACACACTGAGATTTTGAAATGAAGCAAAAGCAAATGAAGTTAACTCTTTGCTACATGTTTTGCTTTTTATTTAAAGACTAAGAAAATTATCACTCATATAGGAGGAATTCCAAAAGCATGGCATCTACTCAGCTCACAAAATTTCTGAGAATGCTTTCTATAAGGAAGAGATCATAAGAAACATGTAGATGGAGAAGGAATATATAAGTGGATATAGATGGCCACATACATATGAATATTCAAACTGCCAAGAACAAGGGGTGAACCACAAAATCCCAGAATGAAGAGAGAAATGAAACTATCAAGCCAAAAATATTCAAATACAAGAAAAGAACTGGAAACATTTGGCAGCTAAGGCATCCTCCTTATCTCTTAAGTACAGGTGTTTAACACAGCGCATGGAAGACTTTATTGCCCCCTTCTCTCTCTCTCTGCAATTTGCTTATATCTTTATGACAGTAATTTAATTCAATCTAACACCAGCTTGGTCCTGACCTAACTAAACTCCCCTATCCAATTCTGAATGGTCTTTTACCCTTCTTCAGTGCAAAACTCTAAATATAATAATAAAAAAAAAACCAGACTCTGGGTTTATCCACATCACTACAAATGAATCAGTTTCATTCCTTTTTATGACTGAGTAATATATCATTGCATATATGTACCACGTCTTCTTTATCCATTCCTCTGACTATAACATTTAGGTTGCTTTCATGTCCTGACTATTGTAAACAGTGCTGCAATGAACACCGGGTACATAGAGAAAAACAAATATCATATATTAATACATTCATATGAAATCTAGAAAATGGTACTAATGAACCTATTAATATTTACAGGAATAAAGATGCAGACGTGGAGAACAGACTTGTGGACATGACAGGTGAAAGAAGAAGGTGGAATGAACTGAGAGAGTAGCACTGACATACACACACTACCATGTGGGAAACATAGCTGATGGGAAGCTGCTGTGTGTGACCCAGGGAGCTCAGCTCGGTGATCTATGATGACCTAGGCGTGGGACGGGGGGGTGGGAGGGAGGGGATATATGTATACTTACAGCTGATTCGTGTGTTATAGAGAAAAAAACTAATATTGTAAAGTGATTATACTCCAATTAAAAAAATAAAAAATATAATAAAAAGAACATATCACTCAGATTTAGATGATGTCAGACAGGATTCCAGCAGGGAACAGATGGCATACACAGAAGAGATGATTGAAAAGTATTTAAAGAACTATTTACAAGATGTGGGCCAGTGAAGGAAAATCAGTAAGAAACAGTGGAGCAGCCCAGGGCTCCCAACAGCAGGAAATCATTACTACTTCTAGACAGATAGGCAAGGGGAAGGGAATGAGTTCTGGATCAGGCAGATTTGCGCTGCAGAAAAGGCTGTAGCCTTCAGCAGAGTAGCAAAGCCACCACCACGCTCCAGTGCCACCTCCTGCTCCTGCTCTCTCCTCCAAAGCCTCCTACTGGCTGAACTTAACTAGAAACCGGACAGCAGGAGAGCTGGGTCCACACAGTCTATAAATAAGCCCTCAGGAGCACAGAGGAGGGTGGAGAGTGGAGCTGGAAGGGCACACACAGACCAGCCAGAGACTGAGGTTTCACAGAGATGTCCACTGCCGCATTGCTAATTACGATGAAAAATCAGAAAGAACCTAAATGCCCAGCAACAGGGGAATGACTAAGAAAATTGTTTTACATATTTCAATGACGTGAAAATGTGCTTTTATATAAGTAAAAAATAAAACAGGATATAAAAAACATCTAAATTGCTGCCTTTGTAATTTCATTTTTAGTTCTACATTATATGAAAATACGGTACGGAAAACGAAAAGAAAGTGTTATTCATATGGTTATTAAAGCCACCAAAACAGCTAAGGCAGATGTGGTCTACATCAACAAATCAAATTAGTGTCTCAATCACAAAAGAACAGTCCCTTTGAAGGTTCACTAGTCTCACTGCTTCCATAGAACTGGACAGAACATTTTAAAAGTGGCATCAACCAATCAAGCCTTTTCAAGGAAGGTAAAATGATACTTTGGGGACCTGGAATCCAATTCATGTGAAGAACAAGAGAATGACCTAGGTACCTTTCTCTTACTTTCCATAGTTTGTATCACACTTTCCTCCTCCCCCTACCCCTAGCAGCTCTTTAAACAAGATATAAAGAGAGGTCTGTATAATGACCACTTTAACCACTAAAGACAGCATGCCTCCCTCATCAAGTCATTCAAAATGAAAACATTTCTAAACCCTAAAATGAAATTTTGGTATCTTGTAATAAAATAAAATTTGTAGGCATATTCTGGGTTTTTCTCTCTCTCTCATCCCTCCCTGCTTTGTTGACGTTATAAGCACATGTGCAGTTTACCAAGTAAGTAATCTAGCACTGAGTATAGATATGAGCACATATTTGTGTGTATATACAATACATGGGAGTCTCCAGTGGTTCAGATGGCAAAGAACATGCCTGCAATGCAGGAGGCCTGGGTTCAATCCTGGGGTTGGGAAGATCCTCTGGAGAAAGGAATGGCTACGTACTCCATTATTCTTCCCTGGAGAATTCCATGGACAGAGGAGCCTTGTGGGCTACAGTCCATGGGGTCGCAAAGAGTCAGATACAACCAACCGACTAACACCGACTAACACGAAGTAGCAACATACTCCAGTATTCTTGCCTGGGAAATCCCATGGACAGAGGAGTCTGGTGGGCTACAGTCCGGTGTTGCAAAAGAGTTGGACACGACTTAGTGACTAAACAACAACAACTGGAAAAAGAAATTCACTCTAAGTTAGTTTTTTGCATGTAATAATACTCATAGAAATTAATGAACATTCTTAAATATAATTTTGAAAGTACCTCCAATACAAATGTGTCAAAATTCAGTTTTCAGAGAAATGAGCACTAAAGACAAACTCAGTAGCTTCCATAAAAACAAAGATTATTTAAAGGGTTTTCATAATCCTTTAACATCAAACTCTCTAGCTTTACAATTTTCAGCAACAGTGTTTCCTATAAATCTGGAGTTTTGGTCATCAGCATCTCTTTCCTCTTTTAGGGCTATGGTTAATCTTTATGCAAAGTGAAAAATCCTCAACATTTGCCACTTTAGACTCCTTTGCATACTCTGTGAATCATCCCAGCAATAGGCAGTAAGACTCGGCGGTTTTGAGAATAGACTGGAAATCAGGTGCAACAAGTTTAGTCAACACTTCAAGGACTGAGTCACTGATTCTCAGCAGAATTATCTCAAAAGTTCCCAGGAAAACCATGATGCCTTGTAGACTTCCTGGCATGAATTCTTGGATAGTCCCCTTCTCTAAATGGGACATGGTAGAGTGCAGATAATTAATAAGGAGAAATTCTTCTCTTCCGGTCTTTGAAAAAGTGACAGTTCTGAGTATAAATCAATAACTACATTTCTGTTGGATGCTGCTGTTCTCTAGCTAACCACCTCCCCTATTCTCTCTCTCCCCCCACCAATCACTTGTTCAATTAGCTTTAGTCTTCTCGTGGCGTAGTGAAAATATTATGAACTTTAGAATTTGAAAGACCTGGGTTCAAATACTACTTTGTCGTTTACCAGATAAATCAGTTTGGGCAAGCTACTTCCCCCTCTTTCAGGTTCTGTTTCTCAACTGGAAAGATGGGGGTAAAATCACCTACTTAGATGAGCTATTATGAAGATAAATGAGACACACCAAATATAAAAGCAACTGCCACCTGACAGGTAATCAATAATTCAAGCCCTTTCACCTATGTATTCTTGGCAGAAGTTTCTTATATTTACTTAATTTATAGGAGAGGCTGGGAATGATTAATCAGAGGAGAACTGTCTTCCTTCATACCCCCCACCAAGCCCATTTTTTCTCTGAAAACATACCCAAACACAATTGGCTGTCTTTTGCTTTTTGTTGATCAGTTCTTGGGTGGCATGAAGATAGACACTGCTGCTCTCCTTTGTTTAACATCTGCTGGCTTTGTAAATTTGTGGACTTCTAACCACAGTATGACTATACACACAGAAAAGCAACCATGAGTTCTGTAGAGAATAAGGAAGTTGATGCTTAAATTCCTGAAAAGTACCTCTGCGGGGAAACTACAAGATGAAGCAAACACAGCCTCAATGCATCAACAGTTATCACCTAGATCTAGGACCAGTTGTTCCCTTATGGGCATAAAAAAGAGCTTTAATAAAAGTGAAATAACAAGGAAGGGTACAATCAAGCACCAACAATGCACCAGCTACTATGACTTCTAGGTCAAAGTACTTGAAACCTCTCATGGGGTGAGATTAGAACAATCACAACATGAAAACTGGTAAAAAGTCAAAACTTGAACCAATGCCAGATATTTAGTCATACTTTGCTTTTATCCTGAAAAACAAAATCCAAATTCTAGGTTTAGACTAACTTGTTTAAGCATGTTTACTGACACACATGGGAATACAAATGTTCTTGTTTCTGTCAAAAGTAGGCTCCAGGGAAGGATTCTTGATCAATAATTGAGTCTATTCCAGTCAAATTTGTTTTGGGGAGTCAATACTAAAAGAGAATAGTCTTGTAACCCCACCCTGGAGCAACTACATTTTCTTGTTTTGCACATAATAACAGCAAGTTAATATTTCTTGCAGATAAATGACAATCACTTAGTTCTCAGAAGGAAAACAGTAGGGATGGGAGCCATAAGGGACCAGAGCCAAGAATGTCTGCAAGGCCTGGGGGTGCCTCTGCTGCACAGGCTTGAAAAGGGCCGGCTCTAGGTCTGCACATGGCAGGTGTGATAAAGGAGACGTTGTATTTCAACCTGAATTTCATCAGTTTGATTCAAATATCTTAACTGTTTCAAATAGTAGATGGAAAAACAATCAAATTGAGATTTTATAGGATATTTATTAAATTCATCAGTATTATCAAAACATTTAAATAAGATCACTAATAAAATATATTACCTGTCAGAGCACCATCAGTTTGTCAAGCCCCAAAAGGGCTTTCTTGAATATGGATAGACTCTATAAAGAATATTTTACTATTATAAAATATGGTTTGTGCAAACTTTATACATTTTTTTTGAAAACATGAACCAAGTTATTGTGTGTGTGCGTTCAGGTTCTGGGGTATTTTTTTTAGATGGTAGGTGACATACTAATTATGTCTGAATTCTGTAACTCTGTAAGAATTCAATATGCCAGTAACTAGACTATAGTCACAACTCAATCTGGGGATCAGACAGTCTCGTAGTTGTTGGTTTATGAATCCAGGGAAAGATTTCCAGGAGAATAGTCATTAGGAAGTCAAATGAGTCAGCTGGACTCCTATCAAAGGTGGGTAGAGGCCAGGAATAGAGAAGTATAGTCTATAACCCAAGAGGACCCAGAACAGCAGCTGAACAGAAGCCAGAAAACCTGATTTTATTCCTGCTTCCTCCACCTGCATTGCATTCTTTGAACCTCAATTTCCTCATCTATAAATGAGGGTCTGGGCTATTGCACAGAACTATTACAAGCCTCAAGTAGAATAAAATACCAGCCATAGTTTATAATCCTTGATGTGTAAGATCAACATAAGGTGAAACTTGTATTTGTTAGCAGGGAATACTCAGTGATAAATCAGAAACTAAAACAAAAGATTCAAGCAGCAGGATCTCTATAGACCTAATTAAGGTTACCCCTAGCAGTTTTCCTTGAGAAATTCTGACACCCCACTTAGCCTAAGCAGCAACTGCAAATTTTCCAGGCCACCTGGCTAGCTGCTTATCTTTGTGCATGCAAACTACTGTCCTGGCCTAGACTGTACTGGCAGGGAAGAGGGTGTACCAACCAAGCCTCCCTCCAGGTCATGCTGTTTCTTGAGAAAGCCTGGGCAGAAGCTCCAGACTCAAGATCTTTAGACATTTTCCTTTTGTATATAATATACACTTTAGAATTTCTGCTTTAAAATTGCTTTTTCTTCCAAGATTTTAATGCACTTATATTTTAATGTATTTATGTATATTTTTCTCTTCACTACTTAATATAGAAATTGTTTAGTATCAAAAGTTAACTTGTTTTCCTATGTACATTATAATTTCTGCTTGCCAAATTTACAGCTTAACTATACTTACTGTGGGAATACAAAGAAGGTAGCACTAGCCAGTGCTTTTAATTTGTAGTGATTAACTGCAGGACTCAAGACCATCAGCTGGAGAACCACAGCCCCAATCCTCATGAGCTCCAGTACTCTTGCCTGGAAAATCCCACGGACGGAGGGCCTGGTGGGCTGTAGTCCATGGGGTCGCTAAGAGTCATACACGACTGAGCGACTTAACTTTCACTCACTTTCACTTTCTGTGCCTCATTCTTTCTCAAAATAGGAATAATAGTACCTGCCTCTCCAGGATGTTATGAATTAACTGTGGTGAGTTAATATTTGTAAAGTGCTTGGAACAGTGTCTGACACAATGTATGTTAAATAAACTGCATCTTTCAATAAAATCTTGATGGAAAACAGTGTTTTCATAGACATGATCTAAAGTTATTATAAATCAAATGCTCCCTGTATTTTCTTGCTTTATTCATAGCACATATTATTTTGCCTCTTGAACCCAATTTTAAGATAAAGAACTATCCAACTAGAAAATCCAAAGGACTATCAGGAATTTATGCTATTGCTTATTAACTGATTTGGAAAAATTAAGATATGTATTAAGCATGGTATCTTTATGCAACTGTTGGCCAAATCTCTTATTTGAACTATTATCTTCAGATTGTCATAACCCTGGCTTCTAAAAGATGACACTCATTCAGGGGGGCTGACTTGAAATGGTGTAGAACATTAAGAAATACGGTCAGCAGCCAACTTCTTCACCACAGAATATTTTGCCAAGCTTACCAGTAACTTATTTTTACTCATTTCACTTCCATACATGGGAAGGTTAAAAAACAAAAGGCACTTGTTAATTCTGTGTTTCATTTTTCTGTGTCAGTGACAGGTTCAACCTGTCTTTGTCTTGTCTATAACTTGTAGATGAGAGAAACTGGGGATACCACAAATGGATTTAGGATTATCTGCCTCACTTGTGTGTCTCAGGGTCTCCTGGTACTTTGTCAAAATGATCCCTTGTTGTTAAGGGTGTCTGTCATTGCTTCACTCCCACTGCATAGGCCAATCCAGAAAGCACACGGTTCTGTAAAGACAGCACTAAGTAAGTGCTCATTCTCTAGAATGAAGGCATCTTATGAAGCTGAACCTGTAGAGGTATTCTGATGAGGCATTTGGGTTGGCCCAATGCACCTGTGCTTTAAGGAAGCAATAAATGAACTAATGAGACTTGTAAACAATTGACTGGCCTTTCTTGCCAACATCCACACAGGTGTCAGCTATTGATATATACTTTATCTTTAAAACTCACTTCGGGACAAGATACTGAATTCACATTTCAACCCTCTCTTGGGTAAAAGTCCAGAATTCATTTTGTATAGTGAATATATGAAAAGACATCAGTTGGATATGCAAGGCAATTTGGGATGAAAATAAAGATAGGTTGTTTTAAGGAAGAACACTTTGCTTATAGAACACATGCAATGCTAGATTCTTCTTAAAAGAGGCTCCAGAATCATCCTGACAGAGATTGTGTAGACACCAAGTTAGCTATGCACCCTAAATAACAGTTCTCATGGGATCTGTAAATCTGTCTAAAAATGTCAAGAACCATTCATTTTCAGTCTGTAATTTTAGAGTATCAATATCATGTTTACCTATAATTTCAGTGAAGGTTTTCAAATCAATGTCATAATTGAAGCCAGTCTTTTTTAAAATTTTTTATGAAGCCCAATCTTTATTCCTAGGTGCCAGAATATGACAGAAGAGCTGAGATAATCTCAAATTCTAGATATTTTAAATATTTACCATTTAAATAGAAAATTATTTATGCATAATCCTGAGTACACAATTCTCTTTTGTTTTAAATGTCACTATGAAAATAAGTTTCTGTGATTGTCCTTTTGGTCCAGTATTGGATATAGTTTAAGATGATCAAAATTTAAGAAGATTTAGAGCCTTTGATGATCTCTATAGGAGAGAATAAAAATTCTCATTAATTATTCAGTATGAGTAAAACTTAATGAGAGAAAAAAATTTCTGCTGCTTGAAGACAATCCTTCTCCTGACCTCAATGCATTGGACTAAATCTTCTGTTTCTACACTTAATGCATGATATGCTACTTTATTCATTCATACACCCCTCCTCCACTAGACTACAAGTTTCTTAGGAGCCGATATCATCTCTAATTCATTGCTCTTTTTCCCAATGCCTGATACAGAGTAAGAGCTCAGTAAGTGTTTGTTGGACTTAAACTTCTCTTTAAATTCTGATTGATAATCATTTCAATAAGATACAGAAAGGAATGTTTTACCAAAGAGTAGTTAGCATTAATCCTAGAAAAATGATTCTGTAGTCAGATTGCATTGCTTTTCATGAACAGGTTCTCTAAATCTTCTTACAATAGGTAAAACATGAAAAGGAGATTAAACAATTATTTGATAAATTTTTTCAAGGTAAACAGAAATGCATACAGTTCAAGATTCAAATAATCTCACCAAACAGGGTGATGGACAGGGAGGCCTGGCGTGCTGCAATTCATGGGGTCGCAAAGAGTCGGACACGACTGAACTGAACTGAAAGAAAAAGGAAATAAACCCAAGCACAGAAGTACTAACGGTCTCCAAAAGTGTTCATGTCACTTGGATGTGGACTAAGAAGATTAAGGCTAAAAGTGTAGAAAAAGAGTGGCTAAAGCAATAAAGTGGCAAAGAATTATCCTATACTAAACTCAGACTCCAAAACTGCTTCAGGAGAAATACCACCAACCCCAAATATAAACTTTACCTTTGACTTCGTAATTCAGATATATTAAGACTGTTAAGTCTTGAATGCACAAAGGCCACCCTTTTACAACTACAAAGGTATTTCCAGACACCCAAAGGTACTTCAGGTCTTGATATACCTGGTTATAAACTCCTCCTGGACTTCTGAAGTTGTTTAACTCCACTTACAAGGTCAAGTGGACTTATGAACGCTACCACCATCACTACGCAGACAACAATTACAACACCACTGCCATGATCGCTCCCGCTCTACCTTTCATCTGTCCAGCACCTGCTTTGCCCTGGGCCCTGGCCCAGGTGTTTTATATAGATAGCATTTAACCCTCAGAAAGCCCCAGAAGGGATGTTGTTGTCTCCATTTTACAGGTGAGAAAGCTGAGGCTTAAAGACTGAGGCGTACAAAACTTATCCTAACAGCAGAGGCAAATTTGAAGCTGAGTCTTTCCAATACCACAACCTAGGGCTTTGTCACTGCAACTTGCTCTCAGAGGTATTTCTAAGCCTCTGTTATCTTCCAGGCACCGTGCTACTAATTTTAAATATATATTTAGAAGTCTCCAAAACAATGCTAAGAGATAGGTAGCAGCTCATGAAATTGAAGCTAGAGCAGGAAAGAAACTCCTCCAGGAGCTCACAGCTAGTAAGTGACAGGGCTAAAAATTAAATACCTGCTTTATCAATGGTGAAAGAATATAAACCGAAAATTTCAAAGACTTGCCTTTGGCATAAACTAAATAAGGGAAGTAACCGGTATCTATTAACCAGTTTAGATGCACTATTAGATAAAACAAATGTAGGCTTATCTCGGAGAAGGTGAGGGCACCCCACTCCAGTTCTCTTACCTGGAAAATCCCATGGACAGAGGAGCCTGGTAGGCTGTAGTCCATGGGGTCACGAAGAGTCAGACAGGACTGAGCGACTTCACTTTCACTTTTCACTTTCATACATTGGAGAAGGAAATGGCAACCCACTCCAGTGTTCTTGCCTGGAGAATCCCAGGGATGGGGAAGCCTGGTGGGCTGCCGTCTATGGGGTCGCACAGAGTTGGACACAACTGAAGCGACTTAGCAGCAGCAGCAGACTTATCTAGCTATGTCCTTTTTGTTAGAAAATAATTAAACCTGTTTAGAGTTCTAAACACTAAACCAGTCACAAAAGATGGAAAAATGGAATCAATCAAGTCATGAAGATGAACACTCTACAATTTCAGAATGTTTCCAATGACGGTTCTTTTTCTCATGAAATAAAATAACAGTTTATCCTCAAAACCCTCTAGTTATTTATAGAGTCTAAGGAGTGAGTTGTTTTCCTGTTATAGAAGGAAAATGTCCATGCAAAGACAGAAAAACTAGGCGACGTTTGGCAATCTCAAAACTTGAACCTCTGCATCCTGAAACGAGGATGCTCTGCTCTCTGATGTTGGCTGCATTTTTCCTCCAAATGAAATCAAGTCTGCTGATTTTCAGAGGATTATGGCCATCACCTGAGTCTGGCTTCCTGCGGAGAGCATTAATGCTTGCTTCTAGGTTTGGAGTTCAGATGGAGAGTGATCATTTTTAATTCACTCAATTGACCTTTAGCTCAGAACCCATTTCTAATTAAAATAACACTGATTAGGGAAAATAAAAACGAAGCACTATTTTCATCATATAGCAGAAAATAAATCATAAAATAACTACTCAAAACTATAGGCAAGATATTAATAAGAAAAAGGAGAAATAGCTCCCATTTACTGAGCACTCACAATGTGCCAGTCACTGTTCTGAGTGCTTGACAGCCACTAACTTATTTTTATAACAACTCTTATTATGCCCCTTTTATGGATGAGAAGACTGAAGCACAAAAAGGATAATAACTTGCCCAGGATGACACAGCTAAGTGTCACAGTAAGTAGAACAGGAATTTAAACCCAGATATAGAATTCCCCCGGTTTGATTCCTGTGTCAGGAAGATCTCCTGGAGAAGGGATAAGCTATTCATTCCAGTATTCATGGGCTTCCCTGGTGGCTTGGACAGTAAAGAATCTGCCTGCAATGTGGGAGATGTGGGTTCGATTCCTGGGTTGGGAAGATTCCCTGGAGAAGGGAAAGACTACCCACTCCAGTATTCTGGCCTGGAGAATTCCATGGATAGAGGAGACTGGCTGTCTACAAAGTGGCTGTAGGGGGCTACAAAGGGTCTACATGGGTCTGCAAAGAGTCAGACATGACTGAGCGGCTAAGCACAACACAGAGAATTCACACTCTGAATAAAATGCTTACAAATGAAGTATAATTCAAAACCTGATAAATGATGGTGCCACTGAAGGCTGCTAAGGAAACTCTAGCCAAAACTCACCATGCCCTCTCCACACACACCAGTGTGGTCCCTCAGATGGCAAGAGAATGGACAAGACAGAAGATGAAGCCGACTCAGGACGGCGACGGCTCTGTTTCTATGGAAAATAACATACTAATATGCTTACCAAAACCAAGCTTGAAAAAAAAAAAAACTCTTCAGGTGCATTTTAGGGAAAGAGACAGCCATGTTCAAATTATTTTATGTAAAGGAAGCAAGCAATGGTCACTGAGTTTTAGAACATCTGCACTAAAGATTGCAAATATTTGCAGAATACAGACATCAGTAAACTTTAAACCATCATTGGACTGTTAAGTTCTTTTTTAAATTAAATTTATTTATTTTAATTAGAAGCTAATTACTTTACAATATTGTATTGGTTTTGCCATACATCAGTATGAATCCACCACGGCAGGATACAGGAAGCTTGGGGCTGGTGCACTGGGATGACCCAGTGGGAACATGTGGACTGCTAAGTTCTTAAGAGGGGAAGCATTTTTTCCCCTCCAACCCTATTTTTTCCCATTCCTTCCATTAGAGCTTAACATTTATAATAATGATAATTGTGATGGTGGTGGTGATGGTTTTACATTTACTGAGTTTCTACTTTGCATCCAGAGGTATGATAAGAGTTTTACATTTAATGACATAAACTAGCATGTGATATTCACTACAGTCCTACAGAATTAGTATTACTATGTTTTCCATTTTCCATCTGAAGAAATGGAGACTCAGAAAGATGAAGTAACTTGTCCAAGGTCATATATCCAGGACATAAATTCATTTTCATTTGCTCTAAAAGCCCACAAAATTAATGGTGAATGCCCAGCAGATAAGTGTGGCCATCTGACTGTCCCATCCTTATATAGAAATGAAGGTCCCAGTGAGTGCTGCACATTCCAGCTGAGGCCCACACCTCCAAATCCTGGACAGAAATGAACAAACAGGGAAGATTGCTCAAGAGAGTGAGACTGACCAAAGATGGGCCAGAAATCTAAGTGTGCTTTAGCTGCTCTCTTTACTAGTAACCGGTACACCCTCTCAGGAGTAAACAAAATATGTATAAAGATGATATAACTAGAAAAACATCCCAGAGACAGACCAGTAAGTTTAGTTCTCAGGACATTTGTTAGTACAAAGTTCATCATAATTCTAAAGGAAAGAATAGAGTGCTTTAAGACCGAACTAAAATACAAGAAGCTCAAGGAGAGAAATAAAAACTCCTAAGTTTTAGTCTAAAATGCATTTGGATTTGAATAAGTTGTTTATTTAACACTTTGCAGAAAGATCCATATAGTCAAAGCTATGGTTTTTCCAGTAGTCATGTACGGATGTGAGAGTTGGACCATAAAGGCGGCTGAGCACCAAAGAATTTATGCTTTTGAATTGTGGTGTTGGAGAACACTCTTGAGAGTCCCTTGGACAGCAAGGAGAGCAAACCAATCAATCCTAAAGGAAATCAACCCTGAATATTCATTGGAAGGACTGATGCTGAAGCTGAAGCTCCAATACTTTGGCCAGCTGATGCAAAGGGAAAGATGCCAGAAAAAATAGAAGGCAGGAGAGGGGGAACAACAGAAGATGAGATGGTTGGATGGCATCACCAACTCAATGGACATGAGTGTGAGCAAACTCAGGGAGATAGTGAAGAATAGGGAAACCCGGTGTCCTGCACTCCATGGGGTTGCAAAGAGTCAGACACGACTTAGCAACTGAACAACAAAATTGTTTATAGCTGTGTATCATGTCATTTGATAGGTAGAATGTGATGGGACCAGGTCAGAAGACCATTACTATGGAAGTGTTTAAATTATTTGCTGATGTAATAGGAAAAATACTTTTACGTTGGATACATCATTATTAAGTAACATTTTGTTAGAAATTAGTTCATAGTTAAGCACATTAAGTCTTTAGGTGGATAAAAAATATGTCCTATTACAAGCAATTACTACTGTGAATGATAAATATGAGAAAAAATAAAATGCATTCTGTGAGCACTCCACTCCCTATGTCCTCACACATACTCAGACTTCCCTGAACCACTTGTTCAGGAAGTTCTTCTCAGGAAGTACCATGTTCTTCCAAGTATTGAGGATGCTCATAATGCAACCTCTGCCTGGAACGCATTGCTCCTTCCCTTTTCTGACTAAACTGCCTCAGTCATCCTCCTCCAGGAAGATCCCTTCCTCCATAGATCCCTTCCTCTATTCTAACATCTATTGCAGCACTTATCCCACAGTTTACTTTTTGGTGTTCTCAAGACACAAAGAATTCTTTGATGACAGAGGCCACTCTCATTGTTTTTGATACCCCAGCACTTAGTTAATATTTGCCAAATGATTGAAATTACATTGCAAAGACTCTGGTACAATATTATTCTCACTGTTCACAAAAGTGTGTGTTAAACACACATAAAGGTGTGTATTTAAAAGCAAATACAGAAGGGGACTTCCCTGGTGGTTCAGTGGCTAAGACTCCACGCTCCTAATGCATGGGGCTGAGATTCGATCCCTGGTCAGGGAACTAGATCCCACATTTAGAGTCCACATGCCCTAAATAAAAGATACTGCATGCTGCAGTGAAGACCCAGCACAGCCAAAGAACTAAATAAATGTTTTGTTTTGTTTAAAAAAAAAAAAAACACACATATAGAAGGATATACTGGAAATTGCCAACTGTTCTTCAATATAGATTTTCACACACCTGAACCTCTTCAATATACCATTATGTCAAATTGATTATTGCTCAACGAACGCACCAATTCAGATAGTATAACTGAATACTTACACATGAAAGATAAAATCGTCACACTGCTGCTGCTAAGTCGCTTCAGTCGTGTCCAACTCTGTGCGACCCCACAGACGGCAGCCCACCAGGCTCCCCCGTCCCTGGGATTCTCCAGGCAAGAACACTGGAGTGGGTTGCCATTTCCTTCTCCAGTCGTCACAAAACCACGGCAAAACATTTAAAAGCTATGGCAGTTACACTTGGAATAACTAGGTGCTGCTTTTTTCTACCACTGATTCCAATGGGGACAAGTCATGCACCCTTTGGTCTCAAGTTCTCCACCCATTAAATTGGGATAACCATCCCTGCCACTTCCTCCTCCACTCGGATCCTGTGAGGACAGTGGAGCTATAAGAACACCAAGAGTGGACATCTTCACAATTAGGGCACCATGGTCAGAAGTCTGAAGGAATCCCCAGGTGGAGTTCCGATCTCGTTATGGTAATAACCCTTCGCAACCCACCTACAAGTTGATAGTATAGCTCAGTATAGTATAGCTCTCGTCAGCAAGTTGATAGTATAGCTTCTGGTGTTGTCTTTGCTACACTTATTTTGTAGTCAAAGTAAAGTCTACATGGGTGGGCACAAGTTCTTCTCACTGGTGCTTGGTCTGAACCAGAAGCAGCGAGGAACCCGTTCATTCACGGCGACCACCACAGTCCCCTCCTTGGACCCCGTTACGTTCCTGCCGCGCGAAGCCGACCCTGGGCCTTGCCCCTCCTCGGAGAGGGGTCGATCGAGGCCGAGGGTAGAGAGGACTCGAGGGTCAGGGTAGCCGGAATGGAAAAGGTCGGGGGAAGTGAGCCGGGGATAGGCTAGCTCGCCGAGGGGCTTACCTGGCCTCTCTGAGGGGCTCCAGGGGCGGGTGTGGAATGAACACCCTACAGTCAGACCGCGGAGGCTGCTGCTTCTTCTTGGAGCGCCAGATATGGAAAGAGGTGTGCTTTTTGGGGGGCCTGGACGGACTGGACTCCCCGTGGTCACCCTGAGGTGGCAGCGACAGTGGCATCTTCTCGTCTGCCTCCTCCTCCTCCGGCTGCTCGGACGCTGCCCTCTCGGTCGCCCGGTTCTTGTATTAATAAAAGAACTCACCTGGGCGCCCGCTGGCCCGCCTATCCCCGCGCGCCGGCCGACCCCGCCCCCTCGTCGCGGGTCTGCAGCAGAGCGCCTCCCCCATGGCGCAGGAGGCCCGCGCCGGGAGCCCAGGTGAGGCGCTCGCCCGGAGCTGCAGGTATGGAGGACACGCCCCCTCGTCCCGGACCTCGGGGAGTGCGGCGGCCGCGGGATGGCGACACCTACTGGAAATCTTGAGAACCGCCCGCGTCTCCTGTCTCGGCATCCTCTGTTCTGTTGTGGGAGCCAGAGCTGGGTCGGGTTTTGACATCTTCTCCGGTGCATGTGCCATAGGTCGTCTACGGAGTTGTTGGTCACTCTTGGCTTGGCCAAGGCTAGCACGAAGAATGGCTTAGCCACGAACCCCGCCTGAAGAAGGATGGGAGAGGCGCATCCCATGGCCGGGCTGCCAGGCAATTAGGACTATTCTACTCTGACCTTCAGATGTCTTGGGCAATGTCATGTGCTGGGCAGCTTCTGTTCCTGTTTGTAATCACAAGTGTCAGCGGCTGTCCTCTCCCTTCAAGTGTTTGCATAATTAATCTGTACTTGCATCTCATAAAACACAAAAGGATAGAACACAGAAGGTAATGAGCCATATTCCCCAGTTTCCTGGGGCTTCAAAGATCCCTCATTTTGAACTAAAAGCCAGTCCCACAGGCCTCTCCGACACCTGTTTTACTGTTAATGACTTCCATTTTTAACCTCACAATTGTGGTTAAATAGCAAAGGGAACTAATATTTAAGCAAAAATATGTCCACGAACATTTCATTTGAGGCATCATTGTTAGACTATAAAGATTTCAAGAACCAAATACTATTTTAAAACTCAGTACAGTGTAAGTTCCTCTTACACAGTAATACTTTCTTCTTTCTTTTCTCTTTGAGTAAGCGAAAGTCACTCAGTCATGTCCGACTCTTTGCGACCCCATGGACTATAGAGTCCATGGGATTCTCCAGGCCAGAATACTGGAGTAGGTAGCCTTTCCCTTCTCCAGGGGATCTTCCCAACCCAGGTCTCCCACATTGCAGGCAGATTCTTTACCAACTGAGCCACAAGTTGAAGATCCAGCTAATTCATTCATTCATTTACTCAATCATTCAAGGAACATTAATTTTTATTGAATTATTTTTAAGTTTACATTTTTATTGATGTAATCCTACACATAAGGGCTCCTGCGGTGGCTCAGAGGTAGAGAATCTGCCTGCAATGCAGAAGACACAGGTTTGATTTCTGGGCTGGTAAGATCCCCTGGAGAAGGAAGTGGCAAACCATTCCAGTATTCTTGCTTGGGAAATGCCATGACAGAGGAGCCTGGCAGTCTACAGTCCACGGGGTCACAAAAAGTCGGACATAACTTAGCAACTAAAAAACAACAACAAAAATTCTACATATAGTTAAAAAAAAAGCACAAACCATTAAGTATATATAACTAAATTTTTTACATATTTATGTAGTTGGGGTATAAAGTGTTTACACTTATGATATAAATATACCACAGTTCATTTGTCTATTCCACTGTGGATGGATATTTAGGTGTTTCCAGTTTGGGGCTATTATGAATAAAGCTGGTATGAACCTATTTCTATATAAGCATTCATTTCTTTTGGGTATGTACCCAAGAGTTCACCCACTGGGTTATACAGTGGACAGCTGTTCAGCTTCAACTGCTTTGCCAGAATATTTTCCAAAATGGTTGTATCAATTTATTCTCCTTTCAGCAATGTTTAAAGCTTCCAGTTTTTCTATATTGTCATCAACACTTGATATTATTAAGTTTTTTTCATTATAGCCATTTGGATGGAGGGGTAGTGTTATCTCATTGCAGTTTTAATTTATATTTCCTCAAGAAACATTTACTGGATTCACTGAGTACCAATTATGTGCTGGGCCTTGGCTTGCATGCAGGGAGAGGAAGGGTGGCTGACAGACACATAGATGGTATACATCAAAGGGTAAGAGAATTAGTAGAAGTATGTGCCAGGCATTAAAGGAGTTTGGAAACATTACTAACCCAGCTTGCAAGTTTGGGAGGGAGGAAGAGAAGCAGTCAGTAAAGGTTTATTATAAAAGTAGCCCTTGAGTTGAATCTTAAAAGGCAAAGGGATCAGTCAGTAAAAGGAAAGAGGGAAAGAGGGCACAGCGAGCCAAAAGGGAAAAGGGGAGAGGAAAAAAGAGGACATCTTGTGCAATTTGCTCATATATTTACAAGCTCAGTAATTCATTCTTTCATTTGTGACTCTTCCAAGCAGAATTCCTCTTGCTACCTGTTCTTTGTATCACCAGGGAATCTGGAACATATTTCAGTTCTGTTCATAGCATGTGTGTGTGTTAGTTGCTCAGTCGTGTCCCACTCTTTGCAACCCCATGGATCGGGGCCCACCAAGCTCCTGTGTCCATTGGATTTTCCAGACAAGAATACTGAAGTGGGTAGCCATTCCCTTCTCCAGGGGATCTTCCCAACCTAGGTATCGAACCCATGTCTCCCACCTTACAGGCAGACTCTTTACTATCTGAGCCACTAGGGAAGCTTCTGTTCATAGTACACGGGCATTATTTGTTTACATATGTGTCTCCTATTAGCCCGAGAGCAACTTAAGAACATTGCTCATTTACTTTTACATTTTCAAAATATAAATATCTATTTATTGAAACAATTAATGACATGAATTGGTATATCAACCTAATTAGACACCTAGAATGTTTCAGGCACAGATCTTGTAGACTGTATACTTTGTAAGAGCAAAGGTCATGTGGGTCTTGTTTACTATGATATCCCCAATGACTAGCACAGTGCATGGCACGGAGTTGGAACCCAACATATATTTATTATTGAAATTAGAACCACACATGGAAGTCTAAGATATAGTACTCACAATTCATCTAGTCAGAGAAATGGACACTTAAATACAACTTGATAAAATACAACTTGTACAGTAAAACTTCATGTGTTCTAATCAAAGTGTTTCACTGTTTTCTAGTCATTGCAAAAACAGATCCACTTAGGCTTGTTTGCTGCTGCTGCTGCTAAGTCACTTCAGTCGTGTCCGACTCTGTGCGACCCCATAGACAGCAGCCCACCAGGCTCCCCTGTCCCTGGGATTCTCCAGGCAAGAATACTGGAGTGGGTTGCCATTTCCTTCTCCACTGCATGAAAGTGAGAAGTAAAAGTGAAGTCACTCAGTCGTGTCCGACCCTCAGCAACCCCATGGACTGCAGCCTTCCAGGCTCTTCCATCCATGGGATTTTCCAGGCAAGAGTACTGGAGTGGGGTGCCATGCCTTCTCCTAGGCTTGTTTAAGCAATAAATTAAACTTATCATGGCATGTTAGACAGCTCATAGAATATCCCACAAGCCAGAGAGCCAGACTCAGAAGTCCGAACATGCTCAGCCACACCTGATAGCTGGTCTCACAAACACCACTCTTTATCACCTCTCAGCAGTAGGGGCTACACACAGGCAGCTCTGCTACTGCCATGCCAAGAATCAAAGGCTTGTTCTGATCACTCTTGACTGAAGCCCAGCCCTCGATTCACCCTCTTACACACTAATGCTAACTTCTTTAAAAAAAAAAAAAAAAAAGTCCCATGCAGGTACATCTGATCAGAGAGCTCAGATCATTTAATGCCTGCCTAGCTGCAAGGGAAATTTGAGTTTTCTGGCTGGGAAAGATTGAGGGCAGGAGAACAGGGTAACAGAGGATGAGATGGTTAGATGGCATCATCAACTCAATTGACATGAGTTTGTGCAAACTCTGGGAGATAGTGAAGGACAGGGAAGCCTAGCTGCAGTCCATGCGGTCACAGAGTCAGACATAACTGCGCGACTGAACAACAACAACTTCAGAGACATGAAATTCATGTGGCTAAAAAATTGCCAAAGATAACACAGGTACTCAGAAGAATTTAGGCAGCCAAAAGCATGAAAGATGGTCACTGCCAAAGGAAAGGGCAAAAGGCTATGGGAACACAGAAAAAAGTGACTAATTCTAGACGGCTCAGGGGAGTCATCAGCAGGGAGGTGACAGGTTGATGAGCTGTGCTGATGAATAAGAATTTACCAGAAGGAGAAAAGAAGGCTGGCAATCCAGAAAGAGTAAACAACATGGGCCAAGGCCCAGTGTTGTGAAAGGGCATGTGTTGGTGGGAAACAGTCAGAAGTTCAGTAAGGTTGGATAAAAGGGGATGGGGTGGGGCAGGATGGCAGGCGATGATGTTATTAACATCAGGTGGGGCCAGATTGCTAAGCACTTGGTAAGCCATGCTTTTAAGGAATGGGGACTTGGCTTTGTAGGTGATAGGGAGCCAGCTTACATTTTTAAGTAGAGGAGTGACATGAGCAAACTTGGGCCTCATGAAGTGTTCCCTGAATGGAATAGAGTAGGGAGAAGCTAGAAAGGGGCAACTATTTAAGGAAGACCAGTTAAGAAGACACAGCAAGAAGTCAGAGGAGAGGTGATGGGAGCTCCCACCAAGGCAATGGGGTGGACACAGACAGGAGGGGATGAATACAAAATCATGTAGGAGATGGAATCACCAGGAATGGTAGTGAATGAAAAAGAGGTAATCAAGTATGACAATGAGGTTAGATTTCCAGCTTAGGTAAATGGATGAAGGTGAAACCATTAACTAAAAACAGGAAACAGGAGAAAGATCAGGGCATGAAAATAAGTTTGGTTTTGAACATATTGAGGCTAAAGTGATTTGAGGCTGTAGAGACACAGATGTCTAAGAATTCATTGAAAAATATAGTCTTTTGGACTCTGTGGGAGAGGGAGAGGGTGGGATGATTTGGGACAATGGCATTGAAATATGTATAATATCATATATGAAACGAATCGCCAGTCCAGGTTCGATGCATGATACTGGATGCTTGGGGCTGGTGCACTGGGATGACCCAGAGGGATGGTATGCTGAGGGAGGAGGGAGGAGGGTTCAGGATGGAGAACACATGTATACCTGTGGCAGATTCATTTTGATATATGGCAAAACCAATACAGTATTGTAAAGTTAAATAAAATAAAAATTTAAAAATATTTAAAAAAAAGAAAAAAGAAAAATATGGTTCTGGAGGCCACAGGTCAGGACTGGATACATAGATTTGGACATCATCAGTGAACAGGTGGGAGCTTGAATAGGTGAGAGCTGATATCATGAAATCAGATGACATTGCCTTGGGCAACTGTGTAAAATAAGGATAAATGAGGATCAAGGACTAACCCTGAGTAACACTGACATTTATGTGCTTTTCAGGTAAGGAGAAGCCCACACACAACTGAGGCCAGAGAGAGCAGTTAAAGAGATAGGAGAGGCAGGAACAGAGATGCAGACAGAGAACAGGCTCATGGACACAGTGGGAGAAGGAGGAGGGAATAAATTGAGAGAGTAGCATTGAAACATATACATTACCATATGTAAACTAGATAGCCAGTGGGAAGCTGCTGTATATTACAGGGAGCTCAGCTCAGTGCTCTGTGATACCCTAGAGGGGTGGGATGGGGGGGGGGGTCTGGGAGGGAAGTTCAAGAGGGAGGGGACATATGTATACTTATGGCTGATTCATGCTGTTGTATGGCAGAAACCAACACAACATCCTTCAATTAAACACATAGAAAGAAGAGGTAGGAGGTTGTCTAAGGGCAGAGTGTATCTATCCCTCTGGCAAGCTCATGTGATGTCTATCTTCAAGAATTAACAGATAGATAGCGGTTGGGTCCTCTCTATATATATTATAATGCCCTTTGTACTCCTGTCTACCCAGCAATCTCAGGTCCATTTAACATCTCCCCTCACTTTCCCATAGAGAATGAGGCCAAAAGGCCAACTCCCTCTAACTTACACTGATTTTTTCTTTCTTTCTTTAGCCTTCTGTGATATTTTCTATTTAAGTTGACATTGTAGTTAATTGTAAAAAAAAAAATGCCCATAATTCTCCTCTCTTCCCATAAAGTAGTAGAATCCATTTACTCACTCCTTCTATCTAGATTAGTCATCGACTTATTTTGGTAAATGAAACATTAGCACATGTGATGCAAGCAATATTTGACATGAGCTTGCACTTTCATGGGTCCCAAAGATCCCCTGCAGCAGAGCACGGTAACCCACTCCAGTGTTATTGTCTGGAGAATCCCATGGACAAAGGAGCCTGGATGGCTACAGTCCATAGCGTCAAAAAGAGTTGGACATGACTGAAGCATTAGCATGCATGCATGCACTTCAAGGCTTAGTTCCTTGCTTCTCTTGGAATCGTGCTGCTTATGAACGTACCTAAACTAGCCTGCAGGATGATGAGAGATGTATGGCTAAGTCAAACCCATCACCCCCAACCATCAGAAAAATGAGTTAGATTGTCTGGGACCAGCCACCCCTAGTCAAGCCACGACCTGATCCCCGACATACAAAAGAGCCCATTGGAGATCAGCTAAGGCCGTCCCAGACCACAACTGCCCAGCAGATTCATGAGCCAAATAAACAGTATAGTTTTAAGCCGCTAGGTTATTGTCTTAAAATATTTGTTAAAAAAAAAATAGTGACCTGGCACAAGGTCAATAAACAGCCAACTCAGCTGTGAACACCTTTTGTTTCTTAACCTCAGAGACACACAATGAATGTAGGCAATGGAAAAATCTTGAAGGACCACATAAAGATTCCGTTATGTCCAAACTACTTAATAAGAAAATGCATCTATTTTTATGAGGCAATATATTCTGAATTTTAAACAACTGGCTTTAAAAAATGCAACTAATTTTGTAGTTTGGAGATTTCAAAAATATGACTTGATCTTCATACTTGAACAGACCAAACTTCAGAACTCTCGTATCTGGATCAGTTTTCTGTTGACTCTTGTTGCATAAAAAACCATCCCCAAATTTAGTAGTTAAATTGGACACTAATTTCAATTATTTTTAATATAGTAGAAACACAAAATGTTTATTATATTAAGGCCACTTTAAGGATTTCCTGTTCCTTCTAATACAGTAAAACACTTTGCAGCTGACTTAGGCTAAAGATGCATCATGTCAGAACTCTAAATAAAACTATAATGCAGGTAATTATTTTATCTGTGAAATTCAATGGCAAGCTACCTGACGATAGGAACCATCTGGGTCTGACGTGTCAGGCAGCAATGAACTCCCAAAGTTTATCCTAGGATATTTCTAGATTCAAGTGGCTAAAGGAGTCCTTAGTTATGAAGTAAAGTTAAAACGCACAACTACTGAAATATCTAGTTCCATATCAATGAACTGAACATTTACTTACTTTTAATCTCATGCAATAAAGTGTATGCCTCTAATTTGACATAAATTTTATCTTGTAATTCATTTAGCCTCTTCTTAGTATTTCTGAAAGGGCCAGTTTATTTTCCTCTTGTTACAGCTCTATGGCCATTGTGTAACAAAATGGGAAATACACTGTTGGACAAACTGAATACAACAAAGTAGTAATGGCAGGTGGTGTATTTAAATTGTGAGATTTAGAGTCAGACAGACCTTGGTTGGAGTCCAAGCTCTGCCACTTATACTAATTATGCAACTCTGAATAAATTACTCAACTACTCTTAGCCTCAGTTTTTTTTCTTCTCTTAAAAAAAGGTGTCGGGGGGGAATCAGTTCAGTTCAGTCACTCAGTTGTGTCCGACTCTTTGCGACCCCATGAATCGCAGCACACCAGGCCTCCCTGTCCATCACCAACTCCCGGAGTTCATTCAAACTCATGTCCATCGAGTCGGTGATGCCATCCAGCCACCTCATCCTCTGTCGTCCCCTTCTCCTCCTGCCCCCAATCCCTCCCAGCATCAGAGTCTTTTCCAATGAGTCAACTCTTCACATGAGGTGGCCAAAGTACTGGAGTTTCAGCTTTAGCATCATTCCTTCCAAAGAACACCCAGGGCTGATCTCCTTTAGAATGGATTGTTTGGATCTCCTTGCAGTCCAAGGGACTCTCAAGAGTCTTCTCCAACACCACAGTTCAAAAGCATCAATTCTTCGGCGCTCAGGTTTCTTCACGGTCCAACTCTAACATCCATACATGACCACTGGAAAAACCATAGCCTTGATTAGACGGAACTTTGTTAGCAAAGTAATGTCTCTGCTTCCAAATATGCTATCTAGGTTGGTCATAACTTTCCTTCCAAGGAGTAAGCATCTTTTAATTTCATGGCTGCAATCACCATCTGCAGTGATTTTGAAGCCCCCCAAAATAAAGTCTCTCACTATTTCCACTGTTTCCCTATCTGTTTGCCATGAAGTGATGGGACCGGATGCCACGATCTTAGTTTTCTGAATGCTGAGCTTTAAGCCAACTTTTTCACTCTCCTCTTTCACTTTCATCAAGAGGCTTTTTAGTTCCTCTTCACTTTCTGCCATAAGGGTGGTGTCATCTGCATATCTGAGATTATTGATATTTCTCCCGGCAATCTTGATACCAGCTTGTGCTTCTTCCAGCCCAGCGTTTCTCATGATGTACTCTGCATATAAGTTAAATAAGCAGGGTGATGATATACAGCCTTGACGTACTCCTTTTCCTATTTGGAACCAGTCTGTTGTTCCATATCCAGTTCTAACTGTTGCTTCCTGACCTGCATATAGGTTTCTCAACAGGCAGGTCAGGTGGTCTGGTATTCCCATCTCTTTCAGAATTTTCCACAGTGTATTGTAATCCATACAGTCAAAGGCTTTGGCATAGTCAATAAAGCAAAAATAGATGTTTTTTCTGGAACTCTCTTGCTTTTTCGGATGATCCAGCGGATGTTAGCAATTTGATCTCTGCTTCCTCTGCCTTTTCCACTAAAGTAATTAGGAGGATTAAATAATGTGTGTAATAGGGGACATAAGAGGATTTTGGGGGTGATGGAAATATTCATATTCTGTATCATGATTGTAATGGTAATTAGTGACATGACTATGGCATTTGTCAAAACTCATGGAACTGTACACCAAAAGGTATGAATTTCTGAATGTCAAGTATACCTCAGTAAGCCTTACTTTTAAAATATATAATAAAAATTTTAAATGCATATAAAGTAATTAGCATAGTGTTTGACACTTAGTAAGTGCATAATAAATTATAGTTTTATGGGGCTATATCAGAATTATGAAACATTTATTCTTCTATTGTCACAGCAATGATTCTCCCCATAGTTACTAAAATCCTACATCTTGGTGTACTGAATTGAAGATCAAATTCAGTATTCCTTGTGTACCTCTTCTGCTCTTTAAATGTTATTAAATATCAAAGGAATGTACCAAAGAACAGTTGCTGCCCAGGTGGTTCAGTGGTAAAGAATCTGCCTGTCAAGCAGGAGACTCGGGCTCACTCCCTGGGTAAGGAAGATCCCCTGGAAAAGGCTCCTTTGTCCATGGGGTTGCAAGAGAGGTGGACATGACTTAGCAACTAAACAACAGCAAAGGAACAGTCAAAGAATACTTCCAGCTACAGTGCTGAAAATTCTCACTTTACAAAGATCTATTAAACTCTCATTGAGGGCGGACTCTATGGGATGCAGAGGGATATAAAGATGATACATATGTTCCTCCATCTTAACCACTTAATATATATTCATTCATTCCAAAATTGTCTTTTGAATGTCGATTATGGGCCAAACATTTGCACTTGGAAATATATTTGGAACTGGGGGAGATAATTACTATCCTTATGAATCAGTCTCGTGGGAGAAGTGGACTTTCACCCAAGAATTACCCCAATACATATTAGAAGTTTCAAAATAGATACAAATGTTCAGCTGGCTTGGAAATCTCACAGAAAAGACAGCTGACCTGAAATTCAGCAGAGATGAGAACAAACCAAGAGTTTGTTTTCTGTGTGTGTGTGGTGCAGTAATATGGCAGATAAGAAGGTGAAGGATAGAATCCTAGTAGTAGAGAAATTCTTTCTAGAAGGGATTCTCAATTTTGGATTTAAAACATGTGGTCTATGCACACATAGGGGACAGACTTACAGACACGGGGGATGGGGGAAGGAGAGGGTGGGATGAATGGAGAGAGCAGCATGGAAACATATATGCTACCATATGTAAAACAGACAGCCAGTGGGAATTTGCTGTATGACTCAGGGAACTCAAACTCGAGTTCTGTGACAAACTAGAGGGGTGGGATGGGGAGGGAGATAGGAGGGGACTTCAAAGGGAGGAGACGTATGTATACCTGTGGCTGATTCATGTTCATGTATGGCAGAAGCCAGCACAATATTGTAAAGCAATTATCCTTCAATTAAAAATAAATAATTTTTTTAAAAAAACATGTGATCTATGGACAATTGGGGATGTTTGAATATGGATTTATGTTAGATAATGACATCATATCAATGTTGAGTTTTTGAGTGTCGTAATTATACTGTGGTTATGTAGATTATTCTTTTGCTTAGGAGACATGTTGAAGTATTTAAAGGTAAAAGTGTCTTGACAGCACAATATTTTCAAATAATTCAACAAAAATAATGTTGAATAAAGATGATAGGTAAACAGATATAAAAGTGGCAAATTTTTACAATTTGATGAATCAGAGTGAAGAATATATGGTTGTTTATTGTACTATCCTCTCTCTCCTTCCATTTCCCATCTCTCTTCCTTTATGCTATTGTCATATATTTTACTTTAAAATATGTCATAAACCTCTCAGTCCATTTCTATTATTTTTCTTTAAATAATCAATTATCTTTAAAAAATTTTTATTCTAGGGTAAGATTTAGGAGTTCATCACTGCCTTACATGTCAGACTCAGACAGTTCCTGTCCTTAGGTAGCTTACCATCAAATTTCACAGACGAAACAATTACCTGAATTATGGTTTTATTTGGTTAGTTTAAAACACAATCACAGAAAACTAACCAAACTGATCACATGGATCACAACCTTGTTTAATCCAATGAAACTATGAGCCATGCCATGTATGGCCACCCAAGACGAAGGGGTTGTGGTGGAGAGTTCTGACAAAGTGTGGTCCACTGGAGAAGGCAATGGGAAACCACTTCAGCATTCTTGCCTTGACCTCATGAACAGTACAAAAAGGCAAAAAGATATGACACTGAAAGATAAAGTCCCCAGTTTGGTAGGTGCCCGATATACTACTGGAGAAGAGTGGAGAAATAGCTCCATAAAGAATGAAGAGGCTGAGCCAAAGAGGAAACAACACCCAGTTGTGGAAGTGTCTAGTAGTGAGAGAAAAGTCCGATGCTATAAATAACAATATTGCATAGGAACTTGGAATATTAGGATCAAGAATCAAGGTAAATTGGAAGTGGTCAAACAGGAGATGGAAAGAGTGAACATTGACATTTTAGGAATCAGTGAACTAAAATGGACAGGAATGAGCAAATTTAATTCACATGACCATTATATCTACTACTGTGGACAAGAATCCCTTAAAAGAAATGGAGTAGCTCTCACAGTCAAAAAAAGAGTCCAAAATGCAGTACTTTGGTCCAATCTCAAAAATAATAGAATGATCTCTACTCATTTCCAAGGCAAACCATTCAATATCACAGTAATCCAAGTCTATGACCCAAGCACTAATGCCATAGAAGCTGAAGTTGAACAGTTCTATGAAGACCTTCAAGATCTTATAGGACTAACACCAAAAAACAAAAAAAAAAAGATGTCCTTTTCATCACAGGGGACTGGAATGCAAAGTAGGAAGTCAAGAGATACCTAGAGTAACGGGCAAGTTTGGCCTTGAAGTACAAAATGAAGCGGGTCAAAAGCCAACAGAGTTTTGCCAAGAGAACACACTGGTCATAGCAAACACCCTCTTCCAACAACACAAGAGACATCACCAGTGGGTGAATACTGAAATCATATTGATTATATTCTTTTCAATCAAAGATGGAGAATCTATAGAGTCAGCCAAAACAAGATCAGGAGCTGACTATGGCTCAGATCACGAATTCCTTATTGCCAAATTCAGACTTAAATTGAAGAAAGTAAGGAAAACCATAGGCCATTCAGATATGACCTAAATCAAATCCGTTATGATTATACAATGGAAATGACAAATAGATTCAATGGATTAGATCTGATAGACAGAGTGCCTGAAGGACTACGGACAGAGGTTCATAACACTGTACAGAAGGAGGTGATCAAAACCATCCCCCAAAAAAAGAAATGCAAAAGGCAAAATGGTTGTCTGAGGAGGCCTTACAAATAGCTGAGAAAAAGAGAAGTAAAAGGCAAAGGAGAAAAGGAAAGATATACCCATTGAATGCAGAGTTCCAAAGAACAGCAAAGAGAAATAAGAAAGTCTTCATTAATGAACAATGTAAAGAAATAGAGGAAAACAATAGAATGGGAAAGACTAGAGATCTCTTCAAGAAAATTAGAGATACCAAGGGAATATTTCAAGCAAAGATGGGCACAATAAAGGACAGAAACAGTATGGGCCTAACAGAAGCAGAAAATATTAAGAAGTGGTGGCAAGAATACACAGAAGTATACAAAAAAGATCTTAATGACCCAGATAACCATGATGGTATGATCACTGTCCTAGAGCCAGACATTTTAGAGTGCAAAGTCAAGAGGGCCTTAGGTAGCATCACTATGAACAAAGCTAGTGGAGGTGATGCAATTCCAGCTGAGCTATTTAAAATTCTAAAAGATGATGCTGTGAAAGTGCTGCACTCAATATGACAGCAAATTTGGAAAACTCAACAATGGCCACAGGACTGGAAAAGGTCAGTTTTCATTCTAATCGCTAAGAAAGGCAATGCCAAAGAATGTTCAAACTACTGCACAATTGCACTCATTTCACATGCTAGCAAAGTAATGCTCAAAATTCTCCAAGCTAGGCTTCAACAGTACATGGACTGAGAACTTCCAGATGTTCAAGCTGGATTTAGAAAAGGCAAAGGAACCAGAGATCAAATTGCCAACATCTTTTGGATCATAGAGAAAGCAAGAGAATTCCAGAAGAACATCTACTTCTGCTTCATTGACTATGCTAAAACCTTCAAAGAGATGGGAATACCAGACCACATTACCTGCCTCCTGAGAAATCTGTGTGAAAGTCAAGAAGCAACAGTTAGAACTGGACATGAAACAACAGACTGGTTCCAAATTGGGAAAGGAGAATAACAAGACTGAATACTGTCACCCTAGTTATTTAACTTATATGCAGAGTACATCATGTGAAATCTCAGGCTGGAGGAAGCACAAGCTGGAATCAAGATTGCTGGGAGAAATAGCAATAATCTCAGATATGCAGATGACACCACCCTTATGGCAGAAAGTTAAGAGGAACTAAAGAGCCTCCTGATGAAAGTGAAAGAAAAGAGTGAAAAAGCCAGATTAAAACTCAACTTCAAAAAACAAAGATCATGGCATCCAGTCCCATCACTTCATGGCAAATAGATGGGGAAAAAATGGAAACAGTGAAAGAATGTTTTCTTGGGCTCCAACCATTCAACCATCTCATCCTCTGTTGTGCAGATCACTGCAGATTGTGACTGCAGCCATGAAATTAAAAGATGCTTGCTCTTTGGACAAAAAGCAATGACAAACCTAGACAGTGTATTAAAAAGCAAAGACATTATTTTGCTAACAAAGGTCTGTATAGTCAAAGTTATGGTTTTTCCAGTAGTCATGTATGGATGTGAGAGTTGGACCATAAAGAAGGCTGAGTGCCGAAGAATTGATGCTTTTGAACTGTGGCACTGGAGAAGATTCTTGAGAGTGCCTTGGACTGCAAGGAGATCAAAGCAGTCAATCCTAAAGGAAATCAATCCTGAATATTCTTGGAAGGACAGATGCTGAAGTTAAAGCTCCAATCCTTTGGCCACCTGATGCGAAGAACTGACTCATTGGAAAAGAGCCTGATACTGAGAAAGATTGAAGGCAGGAAGAGAAGGGGACAACAGAGGATGAGATGGTTGGATGGCATCACTGACTGAATGGATGTGAGTTTGAGCAAGCTCTGGGAGATGGTGATGGACAGGGAACCCTGGCGTTCTGCAGTCCATGAGGTCGCAAAGAGTCAGACATGACTGAGTGACTAAAGAACAATGGTTTTATTTAGAATTCTGACATAACAGTAGCTGTAGCTAGACCCTGGCTCTGCTCTAGTCTCCCTGATTTCCAAAAACTTCTCTACCAATTGTTGTAGAACTGAAGAAGCAACGGAAGCCAGAGAGTCAGCCTTACAGAGATACCACTGCATAAAGTCAGCCTCAATCTGTGGGAAGTAAATAATTAGTTATCAATGAAAACCTAGCTAGTTTTTGAAATATATAAGCTAACAATCCTTACTTAAAACACGTATTTTATCAAGAAAATTTTTAACACTAAGAGTGAGCAGACATTTCCATGCACAATCTGAAACCAATGTTGCTTTGAGTTAAATATATATCTATATTAACAGATATCTTTGTATCTAGATGTTTTCTTATAGTCACAAAATTTAGTTGTCCTCTTGTCCATGTTCAATTAAACCTCTGTCATGGCTGGTGATGCTAGTATTACAAACATGATTGCCATTAACCAGTTTTGAGTCCTAGGAGATATACAGTAAAAAATTTCCCCTTTATTGGTATATTATTAGCAGTAACGCTTGACCAAAGTTAAGAATGCCTCAAGAGAGTGGTTCATAGGTTAATTATAGACAATCCTCACTACATAGTTTAAGCCTGTGTATACAGTTTTAAGATTTCTCGATATGTGGCACAAAAACAGACATACAGATCAATGGAACAGAACAGAGTCCAGAGATAAACCCACACACCTATGGACAATTAATCAGTTCAAGAAAGGAGGCAACAATATACAATGGAGAAAAAACAATCTCTTCAGCAAGTGGTGATGGGAAAGTTGAACAGCCACATGAAGTTAGAACACACCCTCCCATCATACACAAAAATAAACTCAAAATGACTCAAACACTTAAATATAAGACAAGACAGAATAAAACTCCTGAAACAGAACATAAGAAAACATTCTCTGACATAAATCATTCAAGTGTTTTCTTAGGTCAGAAAATATACATGCATGCCTATGTTCACAGCAGCACTATTTATAATGGCCAAGACGTGGAAATAACCTGAACGCCCATCAACAAATGAATGGAAAAGAAGATATGATATACATATCCAATAGACTATTACTCAGCCATTTAAAAGAATGAAATAAAGCCATTTGCAGCAACATGGATGGACCTAGGGGTTATGATATAAGAAAAGTCAGTCAGAAAGAGAAAGACAAATACCATATGACATCACTCATAAGTGAAATCTAAAATACAATACAAATGAACCTATCTATGAAGCAGAAACAGACTCAAAGGCATAGAGAACAGATTTGTGTTCGTCAAGGGAAAAGTAGGGTAAGGGAAGGATAGATTAGGAGTTTGGGATTAGCAGATGCAAGCTATTATATATATGATGGATAAATAAGAAAGTCCTACTATATAGCACAGATAACTATATTAATTCTGTGATAAATAACAATTGAAAAGAATATATATATGTATAACTGAGTCATTTTGCTGTACATCAGAAATTAACACAACATTGTAAATCAACTATACTTCAATAACATTTTTTGAAAAGATTTCTCAATATGGAGATTTAGTTTATTACAATGATCCTATGTCATGTTTATTTCAGTACTTTTAATGGCTACACATTTATTCTTCAAGGACTTTTTTAAAACATACAACCATGAGTTATCCAAAGGCAAATATAATAAAATAAAGTAAATGATCCAAATATGTATTTTTTCCAGTAGAAGGGGTGATAGAAATTAGCTATAATTATAAAGTAATGTGAATTGTTTTTCTTCTATGTTTCTTTAACTGGTTTTAAAGACAAATGTTAAAGAGTTTTATTGATGCTTCCAGTAATTACATTATTGTTCAACAAATGTGTAGCCTTCTGGAGTTTCAACTTTGAGGAACAACATAATTTACATTTCATTATGTTTTTTTTTAGAACTCACCTAACTTTACAATTGTACCTTTTAGCTAATGGCTTTAATTCAAGTAATTCATTTTAGCTATAAAAAGCATTTAGTGGTAACTGGAAGTTAACAATGGAATTTTTTTAACAGCTCAGAAATATATTTTATTTATCTTTATTGAAGTGTAGTTGATTTACAATATCATGTAAGTTTCAGGTATATAGTACGGTGATTCATATTTTTTGCATATTATATTCCATTATAGATTATTATAAAATACTGAGAATAATTCCCTCTGCTATATGTTTAGTACATTTTATATGTTAATCCCATGCTCCTAATTTGTCCCTCCTCCCCACTTTTGATACAATAAATTTGTTTCCTATGTCTGTGAATCTGTTTGTTTTGTTTACAGATTCTTTATTATTATTATTTTTTAGATTCCACTTATAAGTGATATCACAGAGTATCTTTCTCTGACATTTCACTAACCATAATATTCTCTAAGTCTACCCATGTTGTTCCAAATGGCAATATTTAATTCTTCTTATGGCTGAGTAATATCCCATTACACACACACACACATATCTATCACATCTTCTTAGGCCAATTGTCTATTGATGGGCAACACTGTTATTATTAATAAGTACATCCTGTATTCAGTTAATAAGCAGGTCTCAGGGCTACATAGGACCTGAAACATGCTTGAGGAGTGCAACACATGAAACTAATAAATATTAAATGATTAGGGTCAAAATTTAAAAGCTGTTGCTTTAATGTGAGCCTTTAATAATTATTATATTAGCTTACTAATCTAATGCTTAAGAATGAATACATTGTATTTTTGTCTCCTTTCTTGGCTGTGCCTTAGTCCAGCATTATTCCTCTGTTTCTTAATCCTGAATCTTGGCCTAAATAACTAATCAGGACAACATGAATACCTGATTTACATTCAAACTGCTTGGAGACAGTCCTGTCCTGCAGCTAAAATATGGTGATCCACATACCACCCAAGTTAAGCACTGCCCATTGTAGTAAATTGAGAATATTATATAATTTACCCAGCTGAATAAAGACTTTGCAAGAGAAGACATAATTATTATATGAGAAAACAGAAAAAATATTTCTTCTCATATGCAGTGCTTATTAAATTGTATGCATTATACAGTACTGGATTTTTTTCTTCATATTTATATTATTCCAGAAAAGTATTTAAGGTAGGTGAGTAAACTATATTACTCATAAGCAATAGGCTGTGTAGGTTGATTTTCCCACTCAAAAATATAATTTCATACACTGTGAAAGCATAATAAAAGTACCTTAGATATTTAAGCAACCAGATTCAAACACTACTGACCTGGCTTGCTGTTGTTTAGTTGCTAAGTTGTGTCTGACCCTTTTGTGATCCCATGAACTGTAGTTTGCCAGGCTCCTCTGTCCATGGATTTTCCCAGGCAAGAATACTGGAGTGGGTTGCCATTTCCTTCTCCAGGGGATCCTCCTAACCCAGGGACTAAACCCATGTCTCCTGCATTGCAGACAGATTCTTTCCTCTGAGCCACCAGGGAAGCCCCACTGAGCTTGCTAGCTTATACATGGTAATGTATACATGGGACAATCTAGCCCATCAGTTACTATATTTAGCATCCAGAGCAATTCATATCAATGTGGGCTAATTATTCTGACTAAATGGATCCATCAATTCAACTCCAAAGTTAGTATTTTGATTTCCCTCCTACTGAATTGACATTGTCTCTGTGATGTACCCATTGTCTAAATTATGGCATTCCAGATCAAGCCCATAGTAACAGACCTTAAACCTCAACCCCCACTGACCAACGCCTTCCCTCCAATCAGTCACTATTTCTCCTTCTCACCCTCCCCTTTCCATCCCATACCATTATCTTTCTTGTCATTTCTCAGTTGCCGCAGTAGCTTTTCAGATGCTCCCATCATTGCCAATACTGGTCAAAAACCCCTTAGTGCCATGGTCTGAGGAAGTTTCCCAAACCACAGATCTGATCATATAACATCCTTAATTGAAACCCTTCAAAATGCCTCCCCTGTTGTTACAGCGGGAGCTTTAGAACCTTCTTTACGTAACCAACTGGAAGCAATACTCACAGCACAAGGTACACATACTAATTCACGATGTGCATATATATGCATGACTGAAGTAAAAGTTTTATGGAGCAAACTTACCCTTAATTCTTGTGATGCACTCTGATATTTCCTATTCTATTCGATTCTTCTGTTCTATAAAATTCAATTTCACACACAAAAATTATTGATTCCAAACTGTAGTGCTGAAGAAGACTCTTGATAGTCCCTTGAACAGCAAGGAGATCAAACCAGTCAATCCTGAAGGAAATCAACCCTGATTATTCATTGGAAGGACTGATGCTGAAGCTCCAATCCTTTGGCTACCTGATGCGAAGAGCTGACTCATTGGAAAAGACCCTGATGCTGGGAAAGATTGAAGGCAGGAGAAGGGGACAACAGAGGATGAGATGGTTGGATGGTATCACCAACTCACTGGACATGAGTTTAAGCAAACTCAGGGAGATAGTGAAGGACAGGAAAGCCTGGTGTGCTGCAGTTCCTGGGGTCAGAAAGAGTTGGACACGACTTAGTGATTAAACAACAACAAATTGATCTTGCAAACCACTAATAGATCATAAGGTACAGTTTGAAAAATGCTGGTCTAGAGGATAAAGTTTACACTATTTACCTCTGTTTCCAAGCCTTCTTCTGATATAGATCTGGACGACAATTCTGGGTTCATTCATTCATTATCTCACCAATAAATAGCTGACCAAAGCTTACTCGCTCAGTACCTGTCCGGCCCTAGGCCCTAGTGAGTAAAGGCTCAGTGCTGACCAGAGGAGTTCAGTATTTTGTGGAACACAGACCAGCACAAAGGCTATTACCATTTAGTTATGAAAGAAAGGTAAGACTCAGACAGAGCAATTAATTCCGACCACAAAGGGATCATCAGCACAAACAGGCTAGGGGACTCAGCTTCAAGCACCCGGCTGTCTATAAACACATTTCAGAGATCTGTCGGTGATATTTAAGAGGCACGCCAACGTTATGAACTTTTGTTTCCTCTAGTGATTTGTAATATGAGTTTTAGGATTGCAAAGTTTTCTGTACAACTCCAATAAACATTTTGGTTTTAAATTCAAAAAAGAAGACGACTCGCCTGCAGGCGCTCCGGCTCGGCTCGGGCTCCCAGGGCCTCCCTCGCCGCACCCTCTCCCCGCCTCCCACGCTGTGACTCCAACCAGAGCTGCCCCCCGCCACCACCCGGCTCCGGACCCCTGGAGCGCACCGCTCTCAGCGCCCCTTCCCACCTCCCCGCAGCCCCGCGCCGCAGTCGCGCCGCGTTCCCTTCCCCTCGCCACCCGCTCCCTCCCACCCCAGCACCCTGAAGCCCCGCACCCGGGAGGAGGAGGTCCGGACGCAGCTTGCCAGGGGCCTCCCTGTGGACTTTAAACCCAGAGAACTCTACCCGCCCTTCAGGGCGTTCAAGGGGTATGAAGGGTCCCTGACCAAGCTCTCATAGAGCAGCCTGCGGGTGTTGTGATCCGTGACAGCAGGGCTGGAGCAGAAGCCGTCAGAACGCATTGAACCGTATTCACTTTGATCCTGAGAACCCGCAGACCCTGAGGCTAAAGTATGCCAAAGCCACTACCAAGACGGCCAAGAACAAGCTGATGGCCGCACCAAATCCCACCAACGCCCAGCCCGCCCTAGAGCGCCCTTCAGCTTATGGGACCCCTAAGACCTGATCCCCCAATGCCCGCATCCTCGGACGGGTAGGGCACCGTACCTTCTGCCCACCACGGAGCTGACCTCCACCGTCTCGCCTGCTGCGCTCACCTGCCCAGCTGTCACTGCTCAGAGAAGGCAGGTCAGGTGGCGCTCTCCCATTTTCAGGATGAAGAAACTGATGCCCAGGGTGGTGCTGGTACACTTTCTCTGACATCACCTGTGAGGATGGAAATCTGGTCAGTTCTGTTAGTTCTTTAGTCTTGTGACCGCAGCGTGAAGCCCGGGCCGCAGGCGCCACTGGGAGGAAGGTGCCCTGAGCTTCCACTGCCCCCAGGCGCCTGCCCTGCAGCTTTCTTCTGAAGATTGAATTTTAAGCCTGATTCAGTGGACTGTTTCCTTCTTCCTTTCTCTCCTCTTCCTCAGCCTTGCCCTGCCCCCCAAGTCCCTCTCCAAAGCCTCATGGTAGGATTCATGGTCTTCTCACCAGGATCCTGCAGCACCCTGCCATGCCAAGTCGCTTCAATCGTGTCTGATTCTTTCCAATCCTGTGGACCATAACCTACTAAGCTCTTCTGTCCATGGGATTTTCCAGGCAAGAATACTGCCATGCCCTCCTCCAGGGGATCTTCCTGACCCAGGGATTGAACCCGTGTCTCTTAAGTCTCCTGCACTGGCAGGCATATTCTTTAGGGCTTACCTGGGAAGACACCCAGACCCAACTCAGAGTCCTGACCCCCAGTCCAAAGTTGCTTCCACAGCTCCACCTCGAAGATACCAAGCATTTAACCCTACATGTTTTCCAGCATGAATTAAGACACTTAAACTTGTGGATGTCAGTGCACCGTTTGTTTTCACATTGTGTCACCATAGCAACATGTCCTGACCACTAAGGGTTCATCATTCCCTGCCCTTCTCCCTACATCCTTCCCCTGCACCCAGCCTACCTCAGTGAGGACCAAGTCCTGCAGCTAGTTCCATCCAGCGCCCTTCAGCCAGCACCCCTCAGCACCCCACTCACTTCCTGGCTGAACAGAAAGGACCACCCAGCCAAGGGAGAACGTTTTCTTGGTCATTTCAATAATCAAGGTCCTCTGCTTCCTCCTCCTCAGAGGGGCCAACAGCCAATTAAGAAAATCCTTTCTCTGCCCTATTTGCTTACCTCTCTCTCCACCCACACACCCCAACCCTGCCACGGCTCATCCTTCTTTTCAAATTTCAAAACCAACCAAAAGTGAAATTATTTTTGTAGCCTATGTAACAAAATATTTGTGCCACGTAAAGAAGAAAAAGCTGCAAACACAGACTGTTAAGGCAGCACATAGTGGAGACATTTAGGGCATTGCTGGGGTGGGGGGCGAGTAGAAAGACTTCCCAGAGGAACACACCTCTAAACTGACACCTAACAGAAAAATAGACATCAACCAGGAAAAAGAAGTGGGGAGAGGTAGAGTCCCAAGCAGAAGAACAGTTTGTATACCACTGAGGTGATAGTGGCAGGACCTTTTTGAAGAGTAAATTGTTTCTGTGGGGCTGGACAAAGCTCAGGGACGCATGATAAAAGATAAGGATGGAGGAGTGTGGAATGCCCCATGGAGTGTGTTGAAAGCCACACTGGCTCTTTTAGGCCAGGGTTTCCAGATCTAGCCCAGGTATGCTGAGGACTCCACAGAGGTCCTAGGCACTGCAGGGAGAGGCAAGGTCAAGGCCAAGCAGGCTGGGCTCTCCTGATCCCTTTCAACCAGCGTAGCAGTGACACAATATCGGCACTGGGAATACAAATTCCCAATACTGGATAGTGTGGAAAACGGATCTGAGAAGGGCCAAATGGACAGGTGTTCCAAACTAGGGGTGTGGCAGAAAGAAGAGTGGGAGCAATGCAGACTCAAGAGAAGGAAGAGACAGCACAGGGGATTGAATTCTTGAACAAGTCCTCATCTTTAAACTCACTGTGTTTTCTGTTCCCTTTGCTTGGAACAGGATTTCTTAAGCTTACTTATTTATTCCTTCACAGTGAATTGCTTGGACAATCTGGTGAAGCCTATGAACTTTTCTCAGAATAATATATTTAAATGCATAAGTGTACATATTATTACATAGACATACATGTTACTATAAAGAGATAATTGTATAATCCTATGCAATTATCAGAATATTAGGAAAACAAATTTGTGTTATATAGTATGCAATAAAACACAAATTCTTACAGTGAGTCTAATTCCTATAGTAATTTCAAAGTAAAAATGTGTGCAAATTAATATTTGAAAAATCTGAGTCAACTGCAGTATGAATATATCTATGTTTCTATTGGTAAAAAGTTACAAGTATTGCTAGCACTACCGGTTTGTGACCTATATTTATAATGGAAGAAAAAATGTTAAATTTCAAACTGGAGGTTAGTGAAAATAAAGACATACTCATTTTCTTTTCCCAATTCTTCAAGGCCCTTAATTTGCACCACGGATCCCTTGGTAAAGCCCCTTGCTTAAAGCCCTTTCTTACCTTGTCCATTAGTTGTATCTATCCTCTAAGATTTATTTTATACATTATTACATGTTCGCAAAGCTAGGTTCCCATAACAGTTGTACATAGTTCTATTACAGCCTGTGAGGAACTGTTGTTATCATGTGTTTACTTATCAGTTCTCTACCAAACTGGAATGTGAGTCCCTTGAGGGAAGAAATTACTTCTGATGCATCGTAGCATCAAGAGTACCTGGTACAGCCACATACATAAAAGCCTATTAAGTGAATGAGCACACTGTTCTGTGAGAACACTAATCACTTCATAGACTGCAGGGAAAGTGTGGAGGTGGGGGAGAAGACGATGCTTTATTTGTGTCTTTCAGGGATACAGAAATTTCATATTACGGTTGTTATGGTTCAATGAAAAGAATGTTAGAAAACCTACCTAGAACAAGGCAGTGAATAAAATCAGGGTGCATAAATGGTGGGTGGAAATGTGTGTGTGGCAATCAGAACATGAAAGCTTCTTGTTTAATTTTGCCCTCTGCTCTAATGGCAACATAGCCGAGATGAACTGTTTTTCTAGGGAGAAATTGGAATCATGGAACAAGAAGCAGTCCTGGAGACCTGTGAGAGGTGAAGAACTGGGCTGCCTGAAGCTTGCTTCTTCACTTCAGTTTCTCAGTCATTAGAAACGAAGGTGAGTTTACTGTGAGGCTAAATTTTTAGGTCTCTTCATTTACATGGGCCCTTTCTAGGGTCACTTAATTTTGTTATTTGTAATTTTCTTTGTGAATATGTGTATTTTCCAAAGAGGACTTCCCAAATTGTATATGCACTAAGATTTTAGTTACAGTATTAGAAAAATGTTATAGAATTGTGCCCAGCATATAGTATGCTCTGTAAACATTAACCAGCTAACTAACTAATGTATATGATGAATTGTCTAACTTCCTGTCATAGGGTCTCTTACATTTGCAGAATAAAATACACTCACACACTCAGGCATGAACATGTTTCACCCCTGCTTTCGATCATTCTTTATTCCTTTCCTGAAATACCTGTACCTTCCCCTTCTCTCTCATTCCCCTAAATCATGACAATCCTATAAAGCCCAAGGTAATAAGTGGATCATAGAACACAGTGATGGCTATAGAGCATTTCAGTGGTAGTGTTTAGAAAAACATGAAAAATAAACCATGGTATGTGTGGTAGTGATACCACTTAAGAAAGATAAAGGAGAAAGGTATGGGCTGACCGTGCCATCAGATTTAGGAGGTGAATGTGAAAGGGTGATGGTTATAAAATGGGCTTTAAAAAAACTCAGCAGTTATTCCACAACTTTATTTCTAGGCAAACTGAATACCTAAGGTTAAAAAAAAAATCAGAAATCGGTGTTTTAAACCATCCCACTTGTCCTTAAAATTGAGAGAGCCTTTAGGAATACAGCATCTCTGGGATGACAATTCCAATATTTAATGCATGTGTACAAATAATCCCACAGAAAGGCCCCAACACAAGAGTTGTTGATGTGGACCATCAACAATTTAAAAAAAAGTCTTTACTGAATTTGTTATAGTATTGCTTGTTTTATGTTTTGGTTTTTTGGCTGAGAGGCATGTTGGGATCTCAGCTCTCTGACCAGGGAACCTGCACACTCTACACTGGAAGGTGGAGTCTTAACCACGGGACTATTCGGAAAGTCCCAAGAGTTGTCGATAAATGTACATCTTAAAAAAAAAAAAAGTACCTTTTAAAGTAAAAAATAGAACTCCTCTAAATATTTTACTCAGTGTAATTAAATGTGACTTTCATTTGAAATTTTATTTAAAAAACACTGCAACCTGCAAAGACATGAAGAAAATTTAAATAGATGTTACTAACTGAAAGAAGCCAATCTAAAAGGCCTCATACTTTATTATTTCAACCATACAACATTTTCAAAAACTTAAAACTATGGAGACATAAAATGATCAGTGGCTCCAGGGGTTTGGAGGAGGGAGGGATGAACAGACAGAGTGAAGAGGATTTTCAGGACAGTGAAACAACTCTGTATGAAAATATAATGGCAAATACCTGTCATTATACATTTGAATAAACTCATTTTTAGCCCCTCTGACTATATCAAGAGTAGCCATAATGTAAACTTGGACTTTGGTTGAAAAAGATGTGCAAAGGTAGGTTCATCAATGGTAACAAATGCACTGGTGCAGGATATCATAGTGGAAGAAGTTGTGTGTGTGTGGAGACAGGGTATATGGGAACTTCCTGTTCAATCTGGGGTAAACCTAACACTTTTCTAAAACATATGAATTAAAAGTATATGTTTTCCCTGATTTTAAGTTTAGCATTTAATAACCTAAGGATATGAATTATATTTTTGAAAAAGAATCCATCGTTTTGATACACATAACATAGAGTCTATGCATAATATCAGTTCAGTTAGTTCAGTTGCCCAGTCTTGTCCGACTCTTTGCGACCCCATGAATCGCAGCACACCAGGCCTCCCTGTCCATCACCAACTCCTGGAGTGCACTCAGACTCACATCCATCGAGTCAGTGATGCCATCCAGCCATCTCATCCTCTGTCGTCCCCTTCTCCTCCTGCCTCCAATCCCTCCCAGCATCAGAGTCTTTTCCAATGAGTCAACTCTTCGCGTGAAGTGGCCAAAGTACTGGAGTTTCAGCTTTAGCATCATTCCTTCCAAAGAAATCCCAGGGCTGATCTCCTTTAGAATGGACTGGTTGGATCTCCTTGCAGTCCAAGGGACTCTCAAGAGTCTTCTCCAACACCACAGTTCAAAAGCATCAATTCTTCGGCGCTCAGCCTTCTTCACAGTCCAACTCTCACATCCATACATGACCACAGGAAAAACCATAGCCTTGACTAGACGGACCTTTGTTGGCAAAGTAATGTCTCTGCTTTTGAATATGCTATCTAGGCTGGACATAACTTTCCTTCCAAGGAGTAAGCATCTTTTAATTTCATGGCTGCAGTCACCATCTGCAGTGATTTTGGAGCCCAGAAAAATAAAGTCTGGCACTGTTTCCACTGTTGCCCCATCTATTTCCCATAAAGTATGGTACCAGATGCCATGATCTTCGTTTTCTGAATGTTGAGCTTTAAGCCAACTTTTTCACATAATATAGTAACCATTAATAAACTATGAAACAAAATGCTTTAAAAAGTGCCACTGCAGTTATGACTTCTAATTCTAAACTTTTAAGACATTTTTCCCCCTTAACTATTCTTTTCACCTTGTCTTGCATTCTTGCTGAATCTTGGTGTAATATTCTGTTTCCCAGACTACATAGTAAGCAGTTCTAAGACAGAAGAAGAATTGTGACTGAAATTCCTGTGCTTTCCTTATAGTCGGGGGTGGGGGACGGGGGGAGAGGGCGTTTCCAGCAGAAAGAACAGGGTCAGGAAAGACACAGAATGTGAGGCAGAGGTCAGAGAGAGACCAGGGAGCCAGACAGGTGATGGGTGATGAAGCTGAAAACTGGATAAGGTTAGTCCAAGAGATTTGGATTTTATTCTGTAGGCAGTGAGGACTTGGTTTTCATAAAAAACAGGGCAGTGACACATTAGAACTGTGCTAAAGAAGATTATTCTGGCAGCAGATTGTAAAAAGGGTTGGTGCAGAGGAGGGGAGGCACAGCGTCTGATGGACATAAAGGCACCGGCTCCTGTTTATTTGGAGCTCACTATGTACCAAGCACTGTGATGAATGTTTTATGTGCATTATCCTACCTAATCTTCATAACAAGTCTATGAAGCAGGTGCTACCATTATTCTCATTCAACCATGAGGAAAACGGAGAAGTGAAGGCTTGGAGAAGTTACAAAAGAGTCAAATTCTTGGGCGTGTGACGTGTTGTACCACAAAGGCCTGCTGTCACTATCTTGAAATTACTTTTCTTAAAGAAGGGCCCTCATTTTCATTTTGCACTAGCCCTGTGGAATTTTGTAGCCATTATTAAATAATTTTGTCTAGGGCTATACAGGTAATAGATGTCAGACATGGGATTTAAGAGTGCAAGTCCTCAGCTATAGAGGTTCCCAGGTGGCACAGTGGTAAAGAATCCATCTGCCAATGCAGGAGATGCAAGAGATGCAGTTTTGATCCCTTGGAGTGGGAAATGACAACCCACTCCAGTATTCTTGCCTGGAAAATTCCATGGGCAGAGGAGCCTAAAGGGCTACAGTCTGTGGGGTCAAAAAGAATCGGACACGACTGGGCATGCACGCAAGTCCTCAGCTATGCTATACTGCACTAGCTTATGATCCAAGAACAAAGAGAATGGATTTGAAGGAATTTTGTCAATACTGACAAAGTTTAGAGAGTGGTTTTTTTTTAATTAAAATAATTTTGTTGTGAAAACTTTTTAAGGATTTCACAAAACCTCTTGAGATAACCAGAAGTTCCCTATTGGGAAACAGTCTATTGCATCACTGAGGGTGCTGTTAACTGGCCTTGCTGGTAGGGGAGCTCTGAGCTTTGTATCAGGTTGATTGTGACACCTGGTGACAGCAACGTGTTATTGCAAGGATTTCTTTTTCTGTTTCAGGAATCAGGCAGTTTAGTCTGTTTTTGTTTTTTTTTTTTAAGACTTCCCCTTAAATTTTACACTTCCCAGACTATTTTTCTGTTTTTGAAAAAACAAATTGAAAAACTGCCTGCCTGACTTTCCCCAGTTTTTAATAAGAGCTGTTCATAGAAAAATATTCATATAGGAACCATCACATAATCTAATTTGAAGATTTTTTAAGAATAATGTTAATTGGGGGGACCAAAAATTAAAACACAAATGCATTCTAGTTATGAATGCATATATGTTTCCAAATAGTATTTGGCATGTGGTTTTTATTCACTTCTACATAATCTGTGTAGGTGAGTAGATAGAGAATACTAACTAGAATCATAGTCTTATAATATTTTCAAAAGAAACCCACATTTTACCTGCAGCAGTGTTAGAATTACATCTGGTACCAAATAGTTGACATGGTAGTCATAGGAAAACTGATCCAACTTGCAATTTTAAAGTATAAAAATATATTCATGTATTGAAATTTGAGGGGTTCCTTTGCTGTTGCTTAAGAGTTATTTTCACTTTACCAAGCACCTAATTATGTGAACTCAAGAAATGCTTAAATGACTGAATGAAAACTTGTCACAGTGAAGGGAAAGCTATCACTAAGGTTAAAGGAGTCTATCTGCCCAGTTCCTGGATTCATTTTAGAATGCCAGCTGAATGGACACAAATGGACTGCCTATGATTGCTGAGCTCTGAAAGTCGCACAGTAATATTTGAATCCTCCAAACTTCTCTCACCTCATAGGAGCAAATATTATACAGTGATACTTTCCCAACTTCCAAGCATGTGTCTTTAGAATTTTCTAAAGGTAAAAACTTAGATGCTGAAGCTGAAGCTCCAACACATTGGCTACCTGATGTGTAGAGCCAACTCATTGAAAAAGACCCTGAAGCAAGGAGAAGCGGGAAGCAGAGGATGAGATGGTTAGATAGCATCACTAACTCAATGGACATGAATTCAAGCAAACTCTGGGAAATAGTGAAAGACAGGGAAGCCTGGTGTGTTGCAGTCCATGGGGTCACAAAGAGTTGGACACAGCTTAGCAAGTGAACAACAACAAAAACTTAGAACCATAAATATGATCAGCTACTGCTGCTGCTAAGTCGCTTCAGTCGTGTCCGACTCTGTGCGACCCCATAGACGGCAGCCCACCAGGCTCCCCTGTCCCTGGGATTCTCCAGGCAAGAACACTGGAGTGGGTTGTCATTTCCTTTTCCAATGCATGAAAGTGAAAAGTGAAAGTGAAGTCGCTCAGTCGTGTCCAACTCTTAGCGACCCCATGGACTGCAGCCCTCCAGGCTCCTCTGTCCATGGGATTTTCCAGGCGAGAGTACTAGAGTGGGTTGCCATTGCCTTCTCCGAAATATGATCACAATGTGTGTTAAATTATTCAATCTAATGCATTCTGGCCTGGTTGTTTTGGTCTTTTGCTCAACATGAATATTTATGTTCAACTGAGGCAGGCAGTGCCTTAGAAACATGACGAGTTACAGAGGAGTATTAAGCTCCACCACCTTCAGCATCTAGGTAGGTAATCCAAAGTCTAAATAAGTGATAGCATGGGGACAGTGGGACACTGGACAGGTCACTCCCGGCCTGAAAGGGGGCAACTATAGCTCCACTCTAGCACTCGGGTGCCATGTGAGAATGTGGGCCCAGAGTTGTCAGATTTCAGAAGCCAGAAATCCAAATTTTTGAAACCCTAACCATTTTTTTTTTAAATTTAAGAAACATTTTAGGGGCCTTCATGGTGGTCTGGTGGCTAAGACACTACATTCCCAGTGAAGGGGGCCTGGTTTGGATCCCTGGTCAGGGAACTAGATCCCACATGCTAAAACTAAGACTATATAAATAAATAACTTTTTATATATATATAAAGAAATATTGTCAGGGGAAGAGTGGCTATCTGCCACTCTTCCTTACTGACCAAGATTAATTTGATCATGTGTAACTGTTAGGTTTTTTTTTCCATAGATAAACATAGCTACTAAAGAAATTGAGGCTGGTGAGGATTAATCATTTCCCATAATCTGGATATGGGATTATAATGAAAGTCAATTTTAGATCAGATTCCAGTGCACCCACAGACACTTATTAATACAACCTGCTGTATAAGCTATGTAAGATCCCAACTCTCTGCCCTTTACAGTGCTCTCAGTATTTTGTTCCAAAAAATCTTATCTTGAGGCAGCTTTAACATCTTTCCTGTGGCTGAATTCTATAATCTCTATAGAAGACAAAATCAAGCTGCAGGGATCAAGCTGCAGGCTTCATGGATTCCCACACTTTGTTCCTTCAAGGGTGGCAAGAATCTCTAAAATGTTTTAGTCAATCCACATATCTTAAATATTGCTAATTTCATAAATGAGGTCTAATTTCTAACATTTATCCTACTTTTGAGAAGCCAAAAATAAAAACCTATTTCTGACATCACTATGCTAATTAGCAAGCCATGTGGTATGGATCAGGAGAGTGGAGGGATGACAGATGTTCTTGACAACAGCTGCTTCTGGAGTGTGGTCTTTCTGACCTTGACACCTCTGGAGTATGGCATTCTCAGTTTGGCCAACAATAAACGAAGCTTAAACTAGCATATGCATAGCATCACAGTGTGTATCCCAAAGCAGGTTAGAGTACATCATGATGTCAAATTAGTGGTCCAGTTCCCACCTGTGGGACTCATTTGCAGCTGTTCATAGATGCAGATTCATATTCATCCCTGCTTTCTAGGAGTTTCCATTGTAGCACCAGCTGAGGGGTATTGCTTGAGTAAAGATTAAAGGTTGGAAGAACAGACATGTGATTGCGTTCTGGGAATACACAGCAGAGATAGAGACCGTACGGAAGAAGCAACAGTGCCTTCTGCAAGCAGACTACACAGCTGGCACCAAGACAGGAGGGAGCAGTGATGGAGACCCTGATTCACAGGCCACTGTGGGACTCCCACTCCACTAACAACAGAGTATCTCAATCTCTTTCAGCTTTCTTTGTTGATCATTTGGAGATTGACAAAGTAATAAAGGAAATCACTTTCTACCTAAACTCTAGGCTATGAGAAAGAATTTAGTTCCTAAGGGGAAAGTGATGGGAATCATAGAAGAAAGCTCATGTTCAGCTTATTTTACTTCCACATTTACTGAATGCCAGGCATTGTGCTGATATTAGGGATTTAAAAAAAAAAAATTGAGGAAATGTTGAAGCACACCTAACCTAGATTGAGTGGATCAGAGAAAACTTTCTATCACCTGAACTGTCTTATGCAATGCGTGGTATATTTGAAGTGGGGAAAAGGGATACAACAATGCGTCTGGGGGGGGACAGCATTTTAGGCAGCAGGCACAGTGGGAACACAAACATGTTAGCCTGAGTGCAAAGAACTGCAAGACTTTGATACCATTGTAATTTAAAGTGCTTGGCAGGGAACATTAGGAAATGAGGCTAGAAAAAAGGGAAAAGCCAGTCATAGAGGGCCTCGTTGATCATGCTGAGAAACTAGAAATCTGTTCAGAAGGAATGAGTGAGGCATCTGAATTATATGGCAAGAATTCATTTCAGAGAATCTACTCTGGTTGAAATCTAAATCAAAGATAGTTGGCTCCTGGGGCAAACGGAGCAAGACTGGCAGCATGGAGACCAGTTAGCAGGCTAGCCCAATAGTGTAGGTAAGAAGTGATGATGGTTGAAGGAAGGATTTCAGTAGCATGGGAGACTGGTTGAAGCATATTTATAGGCAGAAGGAAGAAACCAGTAGTGGGGGAAACTGGAAGACAGGTTAATTGGTTGGCATGCAATTAGAGGTATTAGAACTGAACTAGAAGAATCAAATTTGGGTTAACTAACTCGACAGAGGATGAGATGGTTAGATGTCATCATCAACTCAATGGACATAAGTTTGAGCTAACTCTGGGAGATAGTGAAGGACTGGGAAGCCTGGTGTGTGGCAGTCCCTGGGGTCACAAAGAGCTGGACACGATTTAGTGACTGAACAACAACAACTTATTAAACTAGTAGGCTGGAGAAGAAAGAGAGTAGATGGGAACTTGAGGTCACGATGTAATGGCACGTTAGAGTTCATGGGGTTAGTAGAGACACCTTAGAGTTCAGGAAGGCAGATTTAAGTAAATTTAGATCAAAGAAAGTTGTGATCCCACAACTTTGAATCCTACAAGTTGTAATGTATGCAAAAATAAAAGACTTTACAACTGCAAACTATTATAGTGAGAAGAAAATAAATCATATTGTTGACAGACTTCTGTGAGTCTCTCCTTTGAACCCAGAATTTTAAGAGGACTGTGTATTCCCCTTTGGTGAATGAAGGTTGACAAGTAATTCACACAAGTTTGCCTGAGAGTCACTCAGAATGCACTGAAGCTTGGGAGAAATGGTAAGGCTAACCAGAAAGGGCTCTTAAAAGTTATGTTCGTTGAAAAAAATAAAAAATAAAAACATGCAGGGCCACTGACCAAGAGGGAAGACACAATGTTAACAAATGGAAATGACAAAGAACAAATATAGAATTCTTCTTACGTCTAAATGTTTGCTCAGGGAGCATAATCGTGAGATGGGAAAAAGTCCAACAACTGGAGTTATCTAGAAGGGAGATATGTCATGTGAAGAGTGGCTGAAAGAACTGACAGTATTATACTGAGTGGGTTATGAGGTATGAGAGCTACCTTTACATAAGTGAAATGCTTATGGACAAAGGTTAGCTATGTATGTTGCAGGCTGTAAGTGGAGTAGAGGAGGCACAAGGGGAGGAAGGAAGTAACAGGGTCAAGTCTTAAACGTACAAGAAGCTGGATCTTAGTTCAATTTAATAGCTCTCCACCTATTAGGGTCCTCCAAACACAGTTTCTCCCCTCCCCCTCAACATTTTACCAGGAAAAATTTCAAGCATAACAGCAAAGTTGACAGGATTTTACAGTGAACACCCAAATACTAGATTCTACCATTCTACTACATAGATTCTACCATTAACATTTTATTATACTTGCATTATCAAATATGTATCCATCTATTCATCCCTCTATCCATTCATTAATCCACCTAATTTTTTTATACATTTCAGAGTAAACTCCATTTAGTTTTGGCTACCATTGGGAAGGAAGGGCAACTTTATCCTAAGAACTTTTTTACAGAGGCTAATGGTTGTCTGTTCAGGATGCATAGAGAGGATTTCTGCATTGATTATGTGGAGTGGACTGGACTGTGACTTTAAAATATTTTTGACTGCTACCAATATCAAGAAATGTATTTCACATTCCTATCCAGTGTATACCACATACATATTAAAATAAAAATTTCAGGAAACAATATTTACCTTAACATGTGTTGTTGTTTAGTCGATGTTCTGTCTGACTCTGCGACTCCATGAACTGCAGCACTTCAGGCTCCCTTGTCCTTCTCTATCTCCCTGAGTTTGCTCAAATTCATGAGTCCACCAAATGGACTCATGCCCATCGAGTTGGTGATACCATCTAACCATCTTATCCTCTGCCGTCCCCTTCTCCTTTTGCCTTCAGTCTTTCCCAGGGTCAGGGTCTTTTGCAGTGAGTTGGTTCTTCACTTCAGGTGGCCACAGCATTGGAGCTTCAGCATCAGTCCTTCCAATGAATATTCAGGGTTGATTTCCTTTAGGATTGACTGGTTTGATCTCCTTGATGTCCAAGGGACTCTCAAGAATCTTCCCCAGCACCACAATTTGAAAGCATCTATTCTTTGGTGCTCAACCTTCTTTATGGTCCAAGTCTCACATCCATACATGACTACTGAAAAAACCATAGCTTTGACTATTTTGGACTTTTGTTGGCAAAGCAATGTCTTAGCTTTTAAATATGCTGTATAGGTTTGTCAGTTTTCCTTCCAAGGAGCAAGTGTCTTTTAATTTCATGGTTGCAGTCACCATCCGCAGTGATTTGGGAGCCCAAGAAAACAAAATCTATCACTGCTGCCACTTTCCCCCCTTCTATTTGCCATAAAGTGATTGGACCAGATGCCATGATCTTAGTTTTTTCAATGTTGAGTTTTAAGCCAGCTTTTTCACTCTCCTTTTCCACCTTCATCAAGAGGCCCTTTAGTTCCTCTTCACTTTCTGCCATTAGAGAGGGATTATCTGCATATCTGAGGTTGTTGATATTCTCCAGGCAAACCTGATTCCAGTTAGTGATTCATCCAACCCAGCACTTCACATGATGTACTCTGTATAGAAGTTGAATAAGCTGGGTGACAATATACAAGCTTGTCACACTCCTTTCCCAATTTTGAACCAGTCAGTTGTTCCATATCTAGTTGTAACTGTCACTTCTTGACCTGCATACATGTGTGAAGCATGCCAATATTTTCTAATTTTTTTCCCTGAAAAGTGCTAGTCAGGACCCACAAAATTGATTTGATGACCCACCAATAAGTTGATTGAATTTTGAATAAGGTGTGATTTACCACTAATAAATCATTAGACTAAACAACAACCCCTAAGAAGATTCTTCTTTTTAAAAGTATCCTGTGGCTAATACTAGGATTTTCCTAATCTTTTCAATTATCAGGAACGATAAAGTAGTATTTACTCGGTATGCATAGTGTAATAATTTGAAGGAATGTGTAATTAAAAGACTAACGTTAAATGTCTGGTAAGGCTTCTAGATAGATCCAGTGCCAACAGCTTTTAAGAGTAAGTTCACTAATTGCTTGTTATTTTAACCAACAGGAAGACAAAGGTATATACAATTGGATGGATGCGAGGGCTTCAAATGCCTGTTAATTCATGCTGTGGCTCTGACAAAGTGAAGATGAGAAAACAGGAAAACACTTTGAAGATCAACGTTTTATTAATTTTACTGTGGGAAGCCAGGAGAGAGACGCCGCGATCAAGCTCCAGTGAGGCAGTGTCTCCGTATTTGTAAAAGTCTCTGCTCTCACAGAACTGTTATAACCTTCTTAAATACCAATGACTGCCAAAAGCACAGACAAGCCAAGAGATCACCTGTGAACTTGCCAGGGGGTTTGACCGCTCGGTCCGCGCATGCTCAAGTCTGGCTCCAGCCTCGGTGCAGGGTTGGGCCGAACTCGGAGGGCGGAGTGCGGGCCACGTGGGGTCTAGTGACGTCATCTCCGGGCGCCGAGGGTGACTGGACTTGCGGTGGGCTTCCAGGGCTCCGCGGCGCTGCGGGCCGTCTTTGCTGGATACCGGAGGGCGGAAGTGGAGCTGGGCTCTACTCCGACCTCCGCGCAGGTGTCTTCTGCGGCTGCGCGGGCTATCGGGACTCCCGGCTGGTGCATCTCGGCGAGATAGTGTGTTGGCCGCTCTCCTCCGCCCAGCGTCTTCACCTGTGCAGGAAGCCGGAGGAGAAGCCGGCGCTTCTAGTAGGGTATGTGTGTGTCTGTCACCCCAGTGTGAGGAAATGCCCGCAGGAAGAGGGTTGGGGAAGTGCCAAGTAGGTGTGGTAAAAAGGAGGGGCGTGTGCGTTGAGAGGAGCGCTCCCCCGGGCGGTGGTGGCGGGTGAAGGTGGTTCCTCCGAGGAAGGTGGCGTTGCCCAGGCGCCGCCCCCGGAGCCCTAGCGCCGGCTGGGAGGGTGTAGCCTGTGTGATCTCTGGAGGGAATACGTCCGTTCCTTTCTAAGGTAGGAAGCCTGGGTCTCATCAGAGGCTCTGGAGTTTAGTTCAGGACCTGCATTTTTCGTGGAGTAGTTATTTAGATCATAGATATTTCATAGGCAGTTCGATTCTATCCGAAATCGGTGGAGTTTTCCCCAGTTTATCTTCTCAAAGCATTCATTAAGTCTCATTTTAATAATATTTAGTGCCAAAAAATAAATTTCCCGTTGGCAAAGCACTTTCATATACTTTAATTATACTTTGGATTATTTTCAAGTCACATCTGAAATTGAGGAGCTTAGGGAAACTGGATTGGTTCTAGATTTTTCTGAAGGGTGTGGAGACACAACATGTTTTTAGCAAGAATCAGAACCCAGAGGCTGTCAAACGGCACTGGACTTCTCAAGTCTTCTAGAATTTACTTGATAAATTTCGGAGTTTTGGGGACTGTGTGTACAACTTGGGTCTGAACCGAATTATTTTGTGATTTCCATAAAGGGAGTTGTTGATTGAATTTTGAATTTGAAAGTAAATATGTTGGGCTGAGGGTAGTAGTTGAGGGAAATTTTAGGATTTTATATTGGATTTGAGCATGTTCTTTGGTCCATCATGGTATGCTGATTAAAATTGGGGAAAAACAAATAGAATGAGACTATATGGATAAGAGATTTTAGAGTAATGTACAAGCTTCAAGTGTAGATTCACTTTATTAATTTAACAGATACGAAGTGCCAGTTATGTGCCAGGCACTGAACAAAAAATAAACGAAGCAATAAACAGTGAAGAAGACAATAAAAATCGCTGCCATGATGAAGTTCACTTTGAGGTTTGGGGTGAGGAAACATTAATTTAAAAGTTAATTAAAGTATATGTGAAGTGGAGTGGTGAAAAGTGCTGTGGAGAAAAAATAATGAAGGGGAATGGGACATGCTGGTGTCATGTGTAGGAAGTTATAGTGGTGGCCTAAGAGAAGATGACATTTGAGCAGAAACCTAGTAATATTAAGGAAGGGTGCCATGTGGATGTAGTGGAAAAGACGATGAGAACAGCCAGAATCCCTGAGGCAGGAGCATATCAGCTAGTTTGGCTCCACCGGGGGAGCAAGTTGGAGAGAGAAGTAGATTAGCAGGTCAGAGTAGGTAGTTAATGTTAGTTGCTCAGTCTTGTGTCCGATTCTTTGCGACCCCATGAACTGTAGCCCACCAGGCTCCTCTGTCCATGGGATTCTCCAGGCAAGAATACTGGAGTGGGTTGCCATTCCCTTCTCCAGGGGATCTTCCTGATCCAGAAATCGAACCCAGGTCTCCTGAACTGCAGGCAGATTCTTTACCTACTGAGCTACCAGGGAAGCCTCAGGTCATATAAGGGCCTGGTAAGAGTTTTTTTGTTTGTTTGTTTTTGAACACTTATAGTTTTTACTTTGAATGAATTGGTCTAGTTTTGAGTGGCTTCCCAGGTGACTCAGTGGTAAAAAATCCACCTGCAATGAGGATCTCTGGATCAGGAAGATCCCCTGGACAAGGGAATGTCTACCCATTCCAGTATTGTTGCCTGGAGAATTCCAAGGACAGAGGAGCCTGGAGGGCTACAGTCCATGGGGTTGTGAATGAGTCAGATATGACTGAGGGACTAAACAACAAGAGTTTTGAATAAAGGAGTGAACTCATCTGACTTGTGTTTTAAATTTTTTTTTCTGATTATGTTGTTATTTCTCTGCAGCAAGTTGCAGAAATATTGAGACCTCTGTTGGTAGACTGTGGCATTTATCTGAGTTAAAGGTCACAGTGACTTGGATCAGTGTGGTAGTAGTGGAGGTGAGAAATAACTAGGTTCTAGACTGATGTCTAAGCTAGAGCTGGTCAGCTGTGAAGAGGGGTCATGGTTGGCTCCCAGATTTAAGGCCTGAGCAACTAAAGAATGGAGTTACCACTTAGTAGTTTGGGGAAGACCACAGAGTACTAGGAAGAGGAGAGAGGGAGATCTGAAATCATTTTCTGTTTTGCACTTGCTAAATTTCCAAATGAAATGCCAATATACAGTAGTATATGTGGAACTAGAGTTCAGAAGAGAAGTCTAGGTTGAAGATGTGAATGTGGGAATTGTTAATGTGTAAATGATATTTAAAACCCTAAGAGATCTCCAAAGGCAGGGTTCAAGGACTTCAGGACATTTCAACATTTGGAGGTTGGGGCGAGTTACAGACTATATCCCCCAGGGTGGGGGTGCGCCTGTTCCTTAAAACCCCTATTCAAAAATGGTGATCCTTAGTAACCAGATAGAAGGAAATAGTTAAAAAGCCAAGTCATTAGCTGAGAGAGAGTAAGGAAGGAGATGTGAAAATTTGAGAAGAGAGAGTTGATCTGGGACAGCAGAAGAATAAATGGACTAGGGAAACATGAGAACACTGGGCAGTACTCAGAGCCCACTTTTGAATTTAAAGGGAGACCAGCCAACATATTTTTAGATGTTTACAAATTTACTAGTAGTAGGTATTTGATATTTTAAGTAATTTGTGGATAGTTGGGGATTTTGTCAGCAAAAAAACAGCTTTAGGTAGTAGGTTAGCAGCTCTTGGTTTGTAGCCTAAAAGGGACTGTTAATTGTGCATTACATTCTTATCATACTCACTATACTGTTTGCTAAGTGTTTTTCGTTGGACACACCTACCATTTTTCCAGGCTGAGAATTAGATGCAGAAAATACAGCAGCAGTCGGGTAGTAGTCATTGCCCTAAAGAAGCTTATTTCTAGTAGATTGTATCATGGTTTGAGATTTCATTTTCTTCGAAAATGTTGCCTTCAAGTTGGATGCGTGGTTTGATATCATTGTGTATGTATGAGAGGGAAAAACATTTTTCTAAAATAATAAAATTCACTGAATTTAAAGTGTGATTGTACCAATTTAGCAAGAGTTTAGGTGGAGAAGTTTCTTCAGTAGCTAGTGTAACCTTGGGGTTTATGTATTTTCTTTATTTATATATTTTCCGGTGTTTAACAAAAATTCCAGAACCAACTATGTGCTAATTGTGCTACCCTCCCTGATACAAAGGTATATATGACTCAATTTCTGCTGTCAAGGAACTCACTGTTCAGTTTTGGGAGGGGCAAGAGTCAGATAAGATAAACATAACTGCAGTGCACTGTTATACCATATAACAATAAAGATAAATAATAAGTAATTAGATTGTAGTTTGCTTAGTGGAAGGCGTCCCAAGAAACTGATGTTAGGTTCACTCTTAAAAGAGGATTAAGAATTGGCCAAGAGAAGGGGCAAAGGGTATGCAAGCAGAGCGGCCATGGAATTAAATACGTATTCCATTCTTCCTGTTGTTGGTTACTAGGTGCTAAACACAGAGCAACCTGTGACATTAGAATTATCTTCAGTTTACAGATAGGAGGTTTGGAGATGTCAGGTTTGTTGTCCAAGGACTCACAGCTTATATGAGGAAGTCAGGGTTGAAACCCATGTCAGTCCAGTTTCAAAACCTCTTAATTACCTTACTCTATTACCTACTGTAAGCATTTAAATCTTTTCAGTCCTTGTCTTTATCCCAGTTTTTTTTTTTACCAACTTCTATTCTTCACTGGAAAAGCCTCCTATCTGTTTTCAAACCACTGCTACCAGTCTAGGTCAGGCACTCATTATTATATGCCTTGGTTGTGGACATTGCTTCCTGGCTATCCTTTCTCTGACTCAGATCTCCTTTTGTGCACTGCCATCAGATTTGTTGTTGTTGTTCATTTGCTAAGTCATGTCCTACTCTTTGCAGCCCCACGAACTGCAGCATGCCAGGCTTCCCTGTCCTTCACTATTTCCCTGAGTTTGCTCAAACTCTCATCCATTGAGTCAGTGATGTCATCCAATCATCTCATCCTCTGTCACTTCCGTTTCCTCTCACCCTCAATCTTTCCCAGCATCAGGGTCTTTTCTTGCCATCAGGTGGTCAAAGTATTGGAACTTCAGCTTCAGCATCAGTTTTTCCAATGAATATTCAGGGTTGATTTCCTTTAGGATTGACTGGTTTGATCTCCTTGCAGTCCAAGGGACTCTTGTGAGTCTTCTCTAGCACTGCAGTTCGAAAGCATCAGTTCTTCGGCTCTCAACACTTTTTATGGTACAACTGTCACATCCGTACATGACTAATGGAAAAGCCATAGTTCTGACTATACCAGATAATTGTTTTTATTTCACCATGATAGAACCTCACAGCTTGTTGGATAAAATTGAAAACCTACAGTTATCTATTTGGTATACTTCATGATCTGGTTACATTATATATTTATAAATTTGACATTAAAGGAATAATAATTGCTTTTATGTCTCAGCACTTACTGTGTCCAGTACCATGTCACATACTTTATAGATTTTTTTCTCTAGAACAACCCTGGTAACTTTTACAGTTAAGGAAATTGAGACTTAGTGAAGTAAAGTGACTTGCTTAAAATCATGTGTGGTAGTAGACCATGTCACAGTGTCAGCTCTTTCATTGTCTACTACTGTTCCCAATATGTTTCCTAAAATGTTGGCTCATATATTGCTCCTGCCACTTCCTGTCTTTGCTAATGCTATATTGCCCTGCTTGGATTATTTGTCTTCTTTTCTTCTGTCCATATTTTACCCAGTCTTCAAGTTCAGTATCTTTTAAAATTCTTCCCTGAACATGGTAAGTTCTGTTAATATTTAACTGCTTCCCCTCCTCCCTATGAAAGCACTCACAAAGTAACATTTAATTATAACCATGGACATATTGGAGTTGAAAGGGATGTTTGGCAATTAATATGGTATGGTGGAAAGAGTACCAGATTGAAAATCCTGCTGCAGTGGAAAAGTAAAGGTGCAGTGAGGTTCTGCCTGATTCATGCATAGAAGAAAGGCTGTTTTGAGCAGATTCCTGAAGGCTGTCCAAGTCGAAGACAAGGTGAGGAAGGGTACTTTAGGATTAGGAACCACCAGCATGAGCACAGCTATGGAAAGTACACGAAAGTGCATGGTATGTTTAGCAGATTTGTAAATAGTACCTTCTGGGCAATGCCTGTAGGGGCTTCCCTGGTGGCTCAGACAGTAAAGAATCTGCCTGCAATGCAGGAGACTCGGGTCCTGTCCCTGGGTCTGGAAGATCCTTTGGAGAATGGAATGGCTCCCCAGTCCAGTATTCTTGCCTGGAGAATCCCCATGGACAGAGGAGCCTGGCGGGCTACAATCCATTGGGTTGCAGAGTCAAATATGCCTGAGGTTTTTAAAAAATGAACACCACCATCGTCATTGTCATCATCATCGTGAAGCCCTCATCATCTGCCACAGAGCTGGGTGTATCAAATGGTCAAATTGTGACTCTTATCGTGAGTGTTACTAGCAGTGCTCAGTGCATAATTTTTGGTTGTATTTTCCTTTACTAATTCCAGTTTACACTAGATAATGCTTTTGATTATTCTAAGTTCTTGAAGTTTTTGACTTTTAAACATTTTTTGAGACAAGCTCTTGCTGGTTCTATAAATTATGATGACAGATACATCTTATACTACTAGTACTGTGCTACAGGCATTATTGTAAGTATTCTACATGTATGAATTTAATTTTCATATCTCTCTTACATGGTCAGTGCTATTATTCCCATTTTATAGATGAGAAAACTGAGACAAAAGTTACAGGTGAAGAGTTCACTTTAGATAAGCAGTATACTTTTTTGGGGCTTGAGAGAATGTTGCAAGTATAGTTTTACTTTGGCTGTGGTTTGTTATTTGTATATGTAATTTTGAAATGGTTACTTCTGTGATCTTTTTAAATAAATAATGGCTTCACATTTGGAATTTGTTGTACTGATTTTTGCATTCATTCTAAAGAATGCCATCATGTAGTTTTTTGAAGTGAATAATCGTTAACGGCATTCTTGATTTCCTATAATCTTTGTTTTGGAGCAGGTACGTTTATTCTTACAAGGATCAGACCAACGCTCTTCATTTTATTTTCAGTTTGGCTTTGGCTGAAAATAATTTAGCCTATATGTACTGCTTTCATCACTGGAAGAATGACAGATGACAAAGATGTGCTTCGAGATGTGTGGTTTGGACGAATTCCAACTTGCTTCACCCTGTATCAGGATGAGATAACTGAACGCGAGGCAGAGCCATACTATGTAAGTATGCTGGTGGTGGCAAGTGGGATGTCGGGACTTTGTCCATTTCTGTAGAGAAAGCTCTTAAGAACCAGGAGGCTGGTTTTCAACTCTTTGTATACAATTAATATGTGCTTATTATGGAAAAAAAATTAGGAGACACAGACCTGTGAAAAGAAGGAAGTAAGAATCGCCTCTAATCCTAGTGCTCAGAGGATAAAAGCACTGCTGACATGTTGATACGGGACCGTCTTGACTTTATTTTTCTTACACATCTATAGTATATGATAATGAATCATAAGTTATGTGTGGTTTTTTAACAGGAAGCTATTTTGAAAATGATAGGTTCAGATTTGGTTCTTTTGTATTCAAAGCAACTATTTAAATTTTTTTGATAGCTGAAATGAACATATGAATGCGGGTGTATCTTCATATGTTCATGATTTAATATAGATAAAAAGAAATATATTGTTTAATAACATAAATTGTTGCATGTAGGCTTGTGGATTGGAGTTAGTGTATTATCTGTTCTAAAAAGAGAGTATCAGTTATCTTTTGATTTTAGTCTGCTTTTCTTTTTTCTTTTTAATTCCCAATATGATCCAAACATAAGCATCTGTCAGTCAGAGATAATAGCATCTTGCCTTTTTACTAAACAGTCCCTAGTAGGCAAAGACATTCTCAGTTACTGTCATTTTAGTTTTTCCTTTGTGTCTCAGGTACACAGGCTTCCCAGGTGGTGCCAGTGGTAAAGAACCCACCTGCCAATGCAGGAGACATGAGACATGGGTTTGATTCCTGGGTCGGGAAGATCCCCTGGAGAAGTACATGGCAACCCACTCCAGTACTCTTGCCTGGAGAAGCCCGTGGACAGAGGAGCCTGGTGGGCTGCAGTCCATGGGGTTGCGAAGAGTCGGCCACGACTGAAACGACTTAGTATGCATGCACACGTAGTAGTATTTACTCAGGAAGATCTGGAGAAGTGAAACACGTCTGTGCTGCTGGACTGTCTCTTGTTTCACTTCAGTTGAGCTCGCCCTTGGCTTTCTCCCCTGTGTGCTGGTGAGGCAGCACTCGTCCCCTACCTGCCCCAGCTGGGGATAGTCAGATGGCTGGAGGAAGCTCCTGTAGGGGCCCGTCCTCTGACTTGTTGGATACAGGAACTGTTTTGTTTTTCTCTGTGCGTCCTTGAATCTGGAATATGTCACACAAATGGTAGATACTCAGTGCATGAAAGTCTCTCCACCCCCATATTGGGGGTTTGTTTAAATTCTCTGGGTTTTCTTAATGATAATTTCAGAGAAATTGGGTAGTCTTTTGTACTTTTTCAGATAATCATAACTGATTATATAAATTTGAATCATTTTTACTTTGGAAACTCAGCAATTTTCCATCTTTAGAAAAACTTCCATGGTTAAAATGAAAAGTGATCATAGTTTATTTTTAGAGACATTTCATTTGTTAGATGTATTTTTACTCTTCTCCCTCAGTAGTTTGGGTTAGGATATCATTTAAGTTTGTTTCCAAACTAGCTTTTGCTATTTTAATGAAAACTTTTAACCTTGGGCAGCTTTCTAATAGTACTTACACAGAGGAGTGTATGTGTGTCCAGTTGGTCAAAGTAGTGAAAGCTAAGAGATACATGATTTAAGACTGTTTACTTTTAAATCAGAATATGATGTTTGACACATTTTCTGCACTTAAAAAAAGCAAGTAAAGAATATAATATTTTTCCTTCCTTATTTATAAATCTGTTTTAAATATGAAAAGACCATTGTGAGAACTAGAGGATAAGTTGTTTTTTGTTTCTAATCGAATTAAAAATGGTAAGTAATGAGATTAACTGTTGGAGGAAGATTGTTTTTAATACGAATTGATTTTATTTTTCCTTGAATTCTTCCTAATTCTTCACCCAAAAGAAACTTCATTGTGGTCATGTTTTTTCAGATTATTGGGTGACAGGCATATAATAAATATTAAAGAACTGAACTTTAAAACTATGCAGCATAATTCAGATTTTGCTCTTTAAATGCATGCATACTTAAGTGTGGAGAAGGAAATGGCAACTCACTCCAGTGTTCTTGCCTGGGAAATCCCATGGGCAGAGGAGCCTGGCAGGCTACCGTTCATGGGGTCACAAAGAGTCAGGTAAAGACTGAAGTGTAAGAAAGAAAAAGTGATTGTGTGAACACTCACCTAGAGCCAGACATCCTGGAATATGAAGTCAAGTGGACCTTAGGAAGCATCACTACAAACAAAGTTATTGGAGGTGATGGAATTCCAGTTGAGCTATTTCAAATCCTAAAAGATGATGCTGTGAAAGTGCTGCACTCAATATGCCAGCACATTTGGAAACCTCAGCAGTGGCCACAGGACTGGAAAAGGTCAGTTTTCATTCTAATCCCTAAGAAAGGCAGTGCCAAAGAATCCTCAAACTACCGCACAATTGCACTCATCTCACATACTAGTAAAGTAATGCTCAAAATTCTGCAAGCCAGGCTTCAACAGTACATGAACCATGAACTTCCAGTTGTTCAAGCTGGTTTTAGAAAAGGCAGAGGAAGCAGAGATCAAATTGCCAACATCCGTTGGATCATTGAAAAAGCAAGAGAGTTCCAGGAAAACATCTATTTCTGCTTTATTGACTATGCCAAAGCCTTTGACTGGGTGGGTCACAATAAACTGGAAAATTCTAAAAGAGATGGGAATACCAGACCACCTGACCTGCTCTTGAGAAATCTGTATGCAGGTTAGGAAGCAACAATTAGAACTGAACATGGAACAACAGACTGGTTCCAAATACAAAAAGGAGTACATCTAAGCTGTATATTGTCACCCTGCCTCTTGATGAAAGTGAAAGAGGAGAGTGAAAAAGTTGGCTTAAAGCTCAACATTCAGAAAACTAAGATCATGGCATCCAGTCCCATCACTTCATGGCAAATAGATGGAGAAACAGTGGAAACAGTGCCAGACTTTATTTTTGGGGGCTCCCAAACCACTGCAGATGGTGACTGCAGCCATGAAATAAAAAGATACTTACACCTTGAAAGAAAAGTTATAACCAACCTAGACAGCATATTCAAAAGCAGAGACATTACTTTGCCAACAAAGGTCCGTCTAGTCAAGGCTATGGTTTCCAGTAGTCATGTATGGATGTGAGAGTTGGACTATAAAGAAAGCTGAGTGCTGAAGAATTGATGCTTTTCACCTGTGGTGTTGAAGCTGAAACTCCTGTACTTGGGCTACCTGATGCGAAGAGCTGACTCATTTGAAAAGACCCTAATGCTGGGAAAGATTGAAGGCGAGAGGAGAAGGGGATGACAGAGGATGAGATGTTTGGATGGCATCACTGACTCAATGGATGTGAGTTTAAGTAAACTCTGGGAGTTGGGGATGGACAGGGAGGCCTGGCATGCTGCAGTCCATGAGGTTGCAGAGTCGGACACACGACTGAGCGACTGAACTGAACTGAACTGAAGAAAGAAAATGCTGTATACAAAACCACTAGCAGTGGTTTTACTATTAGAATTATTATCAGTAAACACTTTAGTGCCAATATGATTTTAGTTCACATATCTCTTTGTTGTAAATTAAGCTTGAATGTATTTTTAATTGCTTTGAGTTGTAATAATGATACTGTTTTAAAGAGGTAGATGAAATGGGATGAAAATTTGCCCTGAGAGCTAGTAGACCTCTTGCCCAGACATTCTTAGAGCTCAGGTGAGGTGATATAACAGGGTTGTCATTGTGGCCTGAAGCGTCCATTCATGTTCAGGTGGAGGTGCAGGAAGGATGGGTGAATGGGAATGTAGTTTCCTTTTATTAATGTTTATAGCTTCTTTCTTAGAAACTGGATTTTAAAATATCCACTCTGTACCAAATTTGTAAATTAAATAATTTTTATTCAGAGTCTTCTGGGATTTTCTGTTTTAATTGGAAAAGCTTATTAATGTTAGATATATTTCTCTTTATTTCTGCATTTTGATTTGTTGGCTCTGTATAAATCTTTCAGCCAATTCTATGTGTCATAATCATTGAGAATTATATCTTATATTACAGAGAATATTAGCAAGGAACTTTCCTAGAAACAAAGCAACGTTTCAGTTTTTGTTTCTGTTATATTCATTTGAACTGTTACTTTTCCTTTAGATTATCCAGTATGAAACATACACACTAAATTGCATTCATATTTTGTGACTTTTCACCAGAGGTGATCACGCAGATGTGTGGTAGTTGATCTGAGTAGACCCTAAACCCAGCAGTCTGTTTATATTCCCATAGTCAACTGTGTCTGTCCTCTGCTAGGACTCCTCTGAGCCCTCACCTCACTTCCTACTTCACAAAGAAAATAGAAACCACGTGACAGGACCTTCCTTAACTTTCTGCCGCCAACTCTGTAAAGCGTATCTGCACAGAGAGGTGAGAGTGTATCTGCACAGATTCACTCTTTCTCTCCTGTTTTAATGGAAGAGGTGCCCTTTATTCTCGAGCAAGGCCCAGCTTTCCATCTATGTTCTGGATCCCATCTTCTGCCTTCTCTGTTTATTTTACTTCAACTTTTTCTGTCTATTGACAACAACTTTGCAGCATTTATATTGTCTCAGATCCTTCCTATCCTGTAACAAACCTCTTTGACCCCATCTTTCTTTCATCCACTTGGTTTTCTTTCACAGCCAGACTTATCAAAAGGATTGTCTGTACTCATTGTTTCCTCCCCACCTCCCACTACTTACTTTGCTGTAATCATATTTTCACATTGCTTCAACAAAACTGTTCTTGTCAAAGTCCCTAGTGACATCTTTTTAAAATTTTTTATTTTTTTATTTTTTAACCAGACCTAGAGTCTGCTTTTGAACTTTGATTTGCTTGATCTCTCAGCCTTATTTGATATTTTTGGCTGTTTCCTCGGTTTTATTACACTGTCCTCTCACTCTGCAGTGCCTCATCCCTGGTTTTGCTCCTGTGCTGCCCTTTGCTTTGCCTTTTTTTTGGGGGGGAGTCCACTTCTCTGTTTCTTTTTTTTTTTTGCGGGGGCGGGGGTGGGGCAGGTGGCGGTGGTGCTTCCTTGATAGCTCAGTTGGTAAAGAAATTCACCTGCAGTGCAGGAGACCTCAGTTCAATTACTGGGTCAGAAAGAATTGCTAGAGAAGGGATAGGCTACCCGTTCTAGTATTCTTGGGTTTCCTTTGTGGCTCAGCTGGTAAAGAACCTGCCTGGAATGCCAGAGACCTAGGTTCAATCCCTGGGTTGGGAAGAACCCCTGGAGAAAGGAAAGGCTACCCACTCCAGTATTCTGGCCTAGAGAATTCCATGGACTGTATAGTCCATGGGGTTGCAAAGAGTCGGACATGACTGAGCAACTTTCACTTTCTATTTTTTCCCCCACTAGAGCTCTCACTCCATTTTTGTGTCTTTGTTGAGCATTTTTATCTTAACAGCTCCCCGGGCTTTTTCTCCTGAGCTCCAGACCTGTATGTCTTTCTGCTGATAACCTCACTTAGATGTCTCAAAGGAACTCAAACTGAGTGTGTTTGAAGCTGGACTCATCATCTTTACTCCAGAAAACCTGGTCATCTGCCATCTTCTATTCTTGTCTTATTATCCAACTAATTAATTACTCCTACGGCAATTAACATGGAACTCATCCTTTGATACTGCCTTATTCTATATCCCTGACATTCAGTCATAATTGGGTCTGTCTGATTTTACATCTCAGATATTTTGTACTTTTCTTATACCTTTCATATGCCATGATACAGCCTAGTTCAGACGACCATTTGAAAACCAAGGGGTTTTATAATATTAACTGATTTCCCTGGTTTCTGTCCTGCCCTCTTTCCATTTTCCTGTCTGCACAGTTAGAGAAATCTTTAAAAACACATATCTAATCTTTTCACCTGCCAGCTTGAAACCTGTAGTGGCTTTTCATTGCCTTTAGTATTCTTAATGTAGTTTACAAGGTTCTTCGTGATCTGGTCCCTTGCTTCTTCAGTACTGTTCTGTCCTAAACCTCTACAGTCCTGTCATATTCAAATTCTTATAATTCCTCATGTGCCAGTCTTTGTCTTTCTGTATTCATGCCGTGCCTTCCTTGCAGTTCCCTCTGCTAGAATGAACAGAAGTATCTCCCACCCCTACTCACACCCAGACATCCCAGTCCACACATGTTTGGTTCGTTCCTGTTTCCCTTTTGACTCTTGCCTTAAAATGTACTTCCTGTAAAGGCCTTCCTTGAGCTTTCCTGGAAATTTCTTTGCTGTTTGCTCCTATAACATCCTTTACTTCTTTACATTCATCATATTTGTAATTTTGTTTTTACTGTCTTCCTCTTAAGCCTATAAGCTTCATGAGAGGAAGAACTCTTTCTGTCTCATTCACTGCTCTGTCCTCATCACCTAGTGTGATGCCTCACACATTGAAATGGAACAGAATTCTAGTATATTTTTAAATTTATTTTAATTGGAGGCTAATTACTTTATTGTAGTGGTTTTTGCCATATATTGACATAAATCAGCCATGGGTGTACGTGTGTCCCCCATCCTGAACCCTCCTCCCACCTCCCTCCCCATCCCATCCCTCAGGGTTGTCCCAGTGCACCGGCTTTGAGTGCCCTGTTTCATGCATCGAGCTTGGACTGGTTATCTGTTTCACATATCTGTTTTAATGTTGTTCTCTTAAATCATGCCACCCTTGCCTTCTCCTACAGAGTCCAAAAGTCTGTTCTTTATATCTGTGTCTCTTTTGCTGTCTTGCATATAGGGTCATCATTACCATCTTTCTAAATTCTATATATATGTATCAGTATACTGTATTGGTGTTTTTCTTTCTGAGTTACTTCACTCTGTATAATAGGCTCCAGTTTCATCCACCTCATTAGAACGGATTCAAATGCATTCTTTTTAATAGCTGAGTACTATTCCATTGTGTATATGTACCACAGCTTTCTTATCCATTCGTCTGCCGATGGACATCTAGGTTGCTTCCATGTCCTAGCTATTGTAAACAGTGCTGTAATGAACACTGGGGTACCTGTGTCTCTTTCAATTCTGGTTTCCTCAGTGTCTGTGCCCCACAGTGGGATTGCTGGGTCGTATGACAGTTCTATTTCCAGGTTTTTTAAGGAATCTCCATACTGTTCTCCATAGTGGCTGTATTAGTTTGCATTCCCACCAACAGTGGGATTTATTCCTAAAGAAAGAGGGCTCCCTTTTCTCCACACCCTCTTCAGCATTTATTATTTGTAGGCTTTTCGAGAGCAGCCATTCTGACCAGCGTGAGATGGTACCTCATTGTGGTTTTGATTTGCATTTCTCTGATAATGAGTGATGTTGAGCATCTTTTCATGTGTTTGTTAGCCATTTGTATGTCTTCTTTGGAGAAACGTCTGTTTAGTTCTTTGGCCCATTTTTTGATTAGGTCATTTATTTTTCTGGTATTGAGCTGCATGAGCTGCTTGTATATTTTTGAGATTAATTCTTTGTCAGTTGCTTTATTTGCTATTATTTTCTCTCATTCTGAAGGCTCTCTTTTCACCTTGCTTATAATTTCCTTCGTTGTGCAAAAGCTTTTAAGTTTAATTATGTCCCATTTGTTTATTTTTGCTTTTATTTCCATTACTCTGGGAGGTGGGTCGTAGAGGATCCTGTTGTGATTTATATCAGAGAGTGTTTTACCTATGTTTTCCTCTAGGAGTTTTATAGTTTCTGGTCTTATATTTAGATCTTTAATCCATTTTGAGTTTATTTTTGTGTGTGGTGTTAGAAAATGTTCTAGGTTCATTCTTTTACAGGTGGTTGACCAGTTTTCCCAGCATCACTTGTTACAGAGATTGTCTTTTCTCCATTGTATATTCTTGCCTCCTTTGTCAAAGATAAGGTGTCCATAGGTATGTGGATTTATCTCTGGGCTTTCTATTTTGTTCCATTGGTCTATATTTCTGTCTTTGTGCCAGTACCATGCTGTCTTGATGACTGTAGCTTTGTAGTAAATATGAAGTCAGGCAGGTAGATTCCTCCAGTTCCATTCTTCTTTTTTCTCAAGATTGCTTTGGCTCTTTGAGGTTTTTTTGTATTTCCATACAAATTTTAAAATTATTTGTTGTAGTTCTGTGAAAAATACCATTGGTAGCTTGATAGGGATTGTATTGAATTTATAGATTCCTTTGGGTAGTATACTCATTTTCACTATATTGATTCTTCCCATCCATGAACATGGTATATTTCTCTATCTATTTGTGTCATCTTTGATTTCTTTCATGAGTGTTCTATAGTTTTCTATATATAGGTCTTTTGTTTCTTTAGGTAGATTTATTCCTGAATATTTTATTCTTTTCATCACAATGGTGAATGAAATTGTTTCATTAATTTCTCTTTCTGTTTTCTCATTGTTAGTATATAGGAATGCAAGGGATTTCTGTGTATTAATTTTATATCCTGCAACTTTACTATATTCATTGATTAGCTCTAGTAATTCTGTGGTGGTGTCTTTAGGGCACCTATGTAGAGGATCATGTCATCTGCAAACAGTGAGAGTTTTACGTCTTCTTTTCCAATCTGGATTCCTTTTCTTTCTTTTTCTTCTCTAATTGCTGTGGCAAAAAGTTCCAAAACTATGTTGAATAGTATTGATGAGAGTGGGCACCCTTGTCTTGTTCCTGACTTTAGGGGAAATGCTTTTAGTTTTTCACGATTGAGGATAATGTTTGCTGTAGGTTTATCATATATGGCTTTTATTATGCCGAGGTATGATCCTTCTAAGCCTTCTTTCTGAAAGGTTTTTATCATAAATGGATGTTGAATTTTGTCAAAGGCTTTCTCTGCATCTATTGAGATAAAACATAAGGTTTTTATCTTTAAATTTGTTAATGTGGTGTATCACATTGATTGATTTGCGAATATTGAAGAATCCTTGCATCCCTGGGATAAAGCCCACTTGGTCATGATGTATGATCTTTTTAGTATGTTGTTGGATTCTGTTTACTAGAGGATTCCAGTGTATTTTAATTCTATGTTTGTTTGTTAAGTGAATCTCTAATTTTATAGCTGAAGATTCTTGGACAAAATAGGATTTGGTGTAAACAACATTACAGGCACTTTTTTGCTGAAACATAAGCAATCTGTTGTTTTTGTTTAGTTGCTATGTCCAACTCTTGCGACCCTGTGGCCTGTAGCCCACTGGGCTCCTCTGTCCATGGGATTTCCCAGGCAAGAATACTGGAGTAGATTGCCATTCCCTTCTCCAGGAAATCTTCCCAATACAGGGATCAAGCCGGCATCTCCTGCGTTGCAGGTGGATTCTTTATTGCTGAGCCACCACGGAAGTCAAGTAATCTATACAACTATGTAAAACATGTATTCCTTATTGGCTATACAGAGGGAAAAAATGTATCACGTGTGTCATACTGAGTGCTGAATGAAGAATAAGAGAATAAGAGTCCATATAGTGGAGAGTATCCCTGGAGGGGTTAAACCTTTTTGTATTAAAAGAACTTGAACCTTGAAAACGTTAATTGAAGTGAAATGAGCCAGACACAAAAGGACAATTATTTTATGATTCCATTTAGATGTAACTGCTGCTGCTGCTGTTAAGTCACTTCAGTTGTGTCCGACTCTTTGTGACCCCATAGACAGCAGCCCACCAGGCTCCCCCATCCCTGGGATTCTCCAGGCAAGAACACTGGAGTGGGTTGCCATTTTGTTCTCCAATGCATGAAAGTGAAAGTGAAGTTGCCCAGTCATGTCCTACTCCTAGCGACCCCATGGACTGCAGCCTACCAGGCTCCTCCGTCCAAGGGATTTTCCAGGCAAAAGTACTGGAGTAGGGGGGCCATTGCCTTCTAGAAGGGTCTAATTCAGAGCCGGAAAGTTAAAAAGTGATTATGGAAGGCTGGGAGGAAGAAGGGAAAGTGATAGTCACTCAGAAGTGTCTCATGGCTCCTCTGTCCATGAAGTTCTCCAGGCAAAAATACTGGAGTGGGTTGCTATTCCCTTTTCCAGGGATCTTCCCAATCCAGAGATCGAACCTGGGTCTCCTGCACTGCAGGCAGATTCTTTACCATCTGAGCCACTAGGGACGAAGAAGAGAATGAGGTAATTATTGTTTAATAGGTACAGAATTTGATGGAAAGTTCTGGAGATGGATAGTCATGGGTGTCACATGGGTGACACAGCAGTGTCAATGTATTTAATGTCACTGAACTGTTTGCTTAAAATGGTTAACATGGTAAATTTTATGCTAGGTATATTTTAACACAGTTTTAAAAAATGAGCTTGAAGTAAACCAATGAGATATACCAAAGAAAATTCTTGTGTGATACAATCCTAATGTAGAAGGCAGGGTTATGCTTTTGATGTTATTTTCTTTCCATTTTACCTATTTGAATATTTACTGGATAAACTGTATCTGTACCTATTCTAGTTTTTTCTTAGTGCTACTATGTTTATATTAGTTACAGATTACTCCCAGGGGCCAATGTAGAACAGAAGATTCCAGCTACATTTTAGTGTGAGTGTGGATTCTGTCTTATGAATGAGCATTCTTCTAAAATTTATCACTTTTGACCTTTTGTCACTCTTTTAACCTTTGTCATCTCTGATTCTTTATCAAATATTTATTATATGCCTCTTATAAAGCAGGCACTATTTTGGCCATTGGGAATGTTAGCCGTGAACAAAACAGATGAAAACCCTTGTCTTAATGGAGCTTAAATTCTAATGTTACTAATTCCTTATTGGAAAGAAATTTTTGTATCATGAAAATCATTTGTGAATTTTTCAGCAACTCTAGTTGAACCTTGCGGAGAAGGCAATGGCACCCCACTCCAGTACTCTTGCCTGGAAAATCCCATGGACGGAGGAGCCTGGTAGGCTGCAGTCCATGGGGTTGCTAAGAGTCGGACACGACTGAGCAACTTCACTTTCACTTTTCACTTTCATGCATTGGAGAAGGAAATGGCAACGCACTCCAATGTTCTTGCCTGGAGAATCCCAGGGACGCCGGAGCCTGGTGGGCTGCCATCTACAGGATCACACAGAGTCAGACACGACTGAAGTGACTTAGCAGCAGCAGCTGAACCTTGTACATGTAGTATAGGTCTTTCCAAAATCAAGAGCTGATACCCACACTCATTTTTTCCTGATTTATCTTCCTTCTTAGGATCTCCGTAGGTGAATATCATTCTCTACAGAGTAGATAACTATGTAATACCCAACAAACTGGTTAAAGTCCTGGACTTAATAATACAGAACTGTTGGACGAATAGATTATATTTATTTATTTTTTAAAAATGGCTAATCTACCATGATATTTTAATTTCTTAGAGACTGTCCATGTTACATCTGTACTTGATTCTGTCATTTGTGACACTAATGAATTTTTCTTTGTGATTTCTTTGATAGAATATGGTTTTGACAAGTTACTAATATTAAAGCTGTATGTAAAATAGAAGTGATAATAATACTTCCTGTAAAACAACTAGTGCTTTTCCTTATACTTAGTAACTTTTAGTTTCCTTTTTCTTTTCTTCTCTAATCACATTTTAGTTGTTTCATTATATAATAAAAGAAGAGCTTCTGGGACTTCCCTGGCGGTCCAGGGGTTAAGACTCCATGCTTCCAAACCAGGGCGTGGGTTTGATCCCTCCCTGGTCAGGTAGCTAAGATTGCACTTGCTGTGTGGCATGACCAAAAAATTTAAAAATCTTTTAAAAAGAGGAACTTATGTTCTGTTCAATTCACACTCCTATCCTACAGCTTATTCCTAATATGAGCACCTTTTTTCCATACTGGAACATTCCAGCTACCACTCACATCCTTTACCTTGTAGCCCCTAGGACCACTGTAATGTTCTCTTACCTAACTGGAGCCTGTCACCTCTATCTTCATTGATTAAGTATTGATCCCTGAACTAGAATATTTCTCTTTGTATATAGTCCCCAGCCCAGTACATAATTCTATTTGATTCACTGATCAAAAAAACATAACTTTGAATAAGCAACATGAAAAGTGATACAGAGTTCCATTCACAGAAGCAGCTGAAAGAGAGTAACAAACCATTTTACCACCAAAAGAGAACAGAACCTTAGGAAAGCAAGAAATGGCTAGAGCTTCTCCTGCAAAGGAGGAGAATACACGAATTTTTGCCAAGTTCCTCCTTTTATCTACTTGTAGGTTCTTTAAATAAATCATTGCTCTCTTATGTTTTCTTTCTGGGCTCCTTTCCTGGGGGGAATAATTCTGATGGCCTTCATACTTCCAGTTCTTACTATACCATCCTCAGTGTTCCTTTCCAGACTTTTCTCTCTGCAAAGCCCAAGTAGGTCCAGCCTCCATAAGGACAGATTAGTGTTGACTGACACTAGCAGGACCCCCAGTTCATCAGTATTATATTCTAAGCTTGTGCTTTATTGCATTTAAAGATGTGAATGTGTAACTCAAAAGTTAGTCATCTAACGTGTCTTACCTCCTTCAGATTTCTTCATTAGTTATCACCAAAATTTGTTCTAATTTCCAGGCCTCCCCTACTTTTCCATTCCTTCTTTCTCATCTCATGTAATATTTCCTTAATAGATTTCCTGTATAGAATCTTATTGCAGTCTGTCATATACAATGGTTAGAATAACCCTCAAGTACTGTTTCTCTTTGGGGTTTCCCTGTTGGCTCAAATGGTTAAGAATCTGCCTGCGTGTGGGCAACGTGGATTTGATCCCTGGGTCAGGAAAATCCCCTGGAGAAGGGAATGGCTACCCACTCCAGTATTCTTGCCTGAAGAATTCCATGGACAGAGAAGCCTGGTGGGCTACAGTCCATGGGGTTGCAGAGTCAGACATGACTAAGCAGCTGACACTTTCACTTATTTCACTATTTCTCATCGTATCATTTTATTTGTGGTATCATAGTGGGCTTCATTGTTTATCAAATGAAATCTTCTAGCTGACCTTTAAAGGCCTTTCTAAAGCTGCTGAAGTAGTTTTGTAAGTACTTTTTAAGAGTTTTTTTTTTAACCTCCACTTTATTTTAGCCTTGTAGTTGAGGATAGATTATGTCCTTGCCTTGGTGTTCTTCTCACAACTGAGTCGGTACACAGTAGATTATCAAAATATGATGGATCAACTGAGAACTCTTGATTGATAAGTCAAAGTGTACATTACACTGAGGTGATTATCTTCCCAGAGTTGAATTAACTCGGGTGAATCATATTAATTTTCAAGTTAAATTTGATAGAACTAATAAATATGCTAAATAGTATGGCTTCTGATTGCATTGTATTTTTATTTGGAAAAAAACTTTTACAGAAGGATTACACATAGACTTGTTTATTCTAGGCATTTACCCTATAAGCTATACATCAAGTAATGACCTCATAAGAAATTTTAAGTCATCTTAACCTTTAGCCTTTGATTTTCTATAAAAAAGTTTGCTTTGTTATAATATTCAAAATAATGCAAAAAACATGCCTGTTTTTCAGAATATTCAAAATGTAGTTTAAAATCCTATTTAGTGTATTTCTTTTTGAAAAAAATAGTAAATAAATATGGTTTTATAAATTTTCATTTCAGTTGCTTTTGCCAAGAGTAAGTTATTTGACGTTGGTAACTGACAAAGTGAAAAAGCACTTTCAGAAGGTTATGAGACAAGAGGACATTAGTGAGATATGGTTTGAATATGAAGGCACACCACTGAAATGGTGAGTGAATTTTTCTGCATTATTAAGCATTGAGTATATGATAGCTTTAAGAAGATATAGTGCCTTGAAGCAGTTTTTTAAAAGTTCTGTGCAAGAAATCACTAGTCTAGCTCTATAATACAGTGGATTTTAAATCAATGCTAAACTATTTTATTGGAAATATTTCTGCCTTCTATTTGGATGCATAGGACAGATTTATATATTTTCATGAATAGATTTTTTTATATGACATGGTAATAGTATATTTGGTTATTTTTTTAGCATATATTTAAAATATGAATAAGTCACTCTGTGATACTATTCAGTTTTGTTTCTGTCTCTAAAATCTTTATAAACGGATCTTTATGTACACATGATTACCTGGAGGGACATCTTTCAAACTGATTGCCACATACAGTTGACCACTGTGCTATGTTGCTTAGCTTTGGTCTAGTAGTTAAAGTATATTGATTTCCTTTTTATGTGAAAAATAATTTTGATGATATATCAGAGTACTATTTTTTTCAGAAACATCTAAAATAAATATCCTTTTTCAGAAACATACTGAAAATAAATCCCAAATCTGGGCTTATCTATCTACAGATGATGTAATTTTGTGCTTCCTCTGTTACCGGGAGCTTTGGTCATTGTGCTTCCAAAAATATTTATGGAAATTGAAGAAGTTACAGGAAGAAGAATAAAATGACCCAAGATACGCTGAGATATAGGTGTAGTTAAATGAAAAAGGTACAGACTGAGTCAAGCTTTAAGTGAAATACGAAGAATAATAGTTTAATAATGGACTTGCTCTCTGAATCTGGGAATAGTAAAAAATGAAGAGTTTTAAAAGAGGCTTAAAGCAAATAAAAGAAAGCTAGTAGGTATGTAATAAGTACAACTGTCTTGAATCCAAGGATCATTTAGAAATAAGGAGTGAACTTTTGGAACTCAACTTGTACTGATTAATTTCCAAGAGTAGTTAGATTTCTCTTAATGATTCAGAAACATACAAGGTAATATCTTGTATTCAGTCATGGGTCACATCACTAACCTTTTTTTTTTTTTTTTTTTTGGTATAACGTCCATTTTTTAATCAAAACAGAATACGGATCTTCATAATCACATTATCAGACTCATGACTCTTGAATAATTCTAGACCTCAGGCAGCATAGATAAGTCAATGTTTTCTGTTTTCTTTTTATTTCTCAGAAGAATTGAAGGTTTTGGAATGGGAAGGTGGCTTAAAAGAAGTATAAGAGCAGCAAGGATCAGGAGAGTAGAGGGAAAGGAAGGAGGGGGAAAGATTGTGGGTGAGTAGCAATAGGATATATCTATGTTCTTGACAGTTCTATCTATATTATAGTTGGATATTGAAATTGTATTGCTTAATGTGCATTAGTTGTCGATTTGGAAAAGGAAATGGCAACCCACTCCAGGATTCTTGCCTGGGAAATCCCATGGCCAGAGGAGCCTGGCGGGCTACAGTTACCGATTACCATAAGAAGAACTGATGTGACTGACCGTGGGCTTTTTAGTTTTATCATTGTAAAGCATGGTTTCTCAACAAGGGCTGTATTGACGTTTGAAGCCAGGTAATTCTTTGTTGTGGAAGGGCTACTGTGTATGTTGCAGTATTTTTAGAAGCAGCCCTGGCCCCTACCCTCTATTGCCAGTTGTGATAATAAAAATGTTGCAGGGCATGGGATGCAAAACCACTTCCAATTGAGAAACTTTGGAAGAGATGAGAAACTTCAACTGAGCTTTTATAGTAAATGGTTATTACGTCTTCATCTTTCAGCTGCTATTTTAATTCATCTTGTGTGGTGGTTATTTTTGTATTTGATGTGATTTGTCTTCTGTAGGTTTGTATTCTATATATGATATCAGTAAATGACATTTGGTCCCATTTCTCCCTGTTACGTTGTCTTCAAGATATGTGTTCCTACTTTGTCATTATTTATCCTTTCTGAAAATCTTTTATTAAAGAGCAAAGTTATTTTTCCCTTTAGAGAGCTTATGTGAATGCAGTTATGTTCACATTGTCTTCATTTTAGTTTTGGGGGTGTTAACTTTTTATGTATGATATCAGTTTCATAGCTATGTCTTGTGCACTCATTTAATGGCTATTTAAAAAATTTTTTTAGTTTTATTTATTTATTTTGGCTGTGCTGCATCTTCATTGCTATGTGGGCTTTTCTGTCATTGTAAGAGCTGGGGCTACTCTCTCATTGCTGTGTACAGTCTTCTTACTGCTGTGGCCTGTTCTTGTTGCTGAGCACTGTCTGTAGGGCACGTGGGCTTCAGTAATTGCAACACGTGGGCTCAGTAGTTGCAGCTTCTGGGTTCAAGAGCACAGGCTCAATAGTTGTGCTCTATGGGCTTAGTTGCCCCGCAGCATGTAGGATCTTCCCAGATCAGGGATCACACGCATGTCTCCTACATTGGCAGCTGGATTCTTTACCACTGAACCACCAGGGAAGCCCTTTAACTGCTTTTGATACAACGTTTCCTTTAGTATTGTTAGGTACTCTGTATATTTGAGGAATGAATAATTTACTGAGGCATGAATGTAATCCAAAGCCTCTGGACTAAGTTCTGACCTTTTCTCTTTTTGCTCCGAACCATAGCAGTTTTCTCCTATGTGATAAGAGTTATTTTCCTGGAAATAGGCTGTCAATATCTACCTAGCATTTAAGCAGTGGGCTTCATAGGATAGGATAATCATTGTAGAGAAGCTGCTACCACTGAAGCTTTTTAAGACTTGGACTTTTGAGGCCATAATGATCACTAAAGAGTAGAGGAGGACTTCCCTGGTGGCTCAGTGGTGGAGAGTTGGCCTGCCAGTGCAGGAGACACAGGTTCAATCCCTGATCTGGGAAGATACCACATGGTGCAGAGCAGCTAAGCCTGTGCTCCACAACTATTGATCCTATGATCTAGCACCTGGGAGCCTCAACTGCTCCCAGCCTGCACATGTGAGCCTGCACATCCTAGACCCTATGCTCTGCAATGAGAGAAGCCACCACAATGAAAATCCCGAGTACTGCAATGAAGAGTAGCCCTCTCTTGTCACAACTAGAGAAAAGCCCACGCAGCAATGAAGACCCAGGACAGCCAAAAATAAATAAATAAAATTATTAAAAATTATCAAAAAAAGAGTAGAGGAACATTTATTTGAGGAGGATGATGATATCTGCCTTATGCTTAATTCTTTGGAGTTTTAAGTAAATTCAAGTGAGAAAGAAAACCAAATACCAGTTTAGACAATTCCTAAAAGAAGGAAGAAAGTATAAATTGATATTCTTTCTCTCTATAATAACCCTGTCTCCTATTTATATTAATTATTTTGCAGATATTTAATCATCTGTGTGAGGTGCTTGAGCAGGTGCTTTGTAGCTTAAGCAGTGGCTCAGAAGAGGTGCTAAGTAAATGTTTGTTGAATGAATAAATGAATCTAAATAAGTTTTTTATTGATAAAACTTAGACTCAAATAAATAAAATAACTTACTCAAATGAGCAAGTAGGACCATATATTGAGGCTCTCAGTTCAGGGATCTTTTTGCTATATGTGGTGATAATTCTGTTAGTTGTTATTGTTTTCTCTGATTCTGTATGTTCTAATTACATTTTAAATTCTGCATATTAGAATAGAAAAATATTTAAGAACAGTGGTATGCATATACTGAATACTTAATATATTGTCCATTTGTAAAGAGGTGCCGAGGAGGCTTTATCTGTTTAGTGCTTTATCCTCTATATTCTTTATGTCTTTAATGTTTAAAAATTATATGGGAAATGAAAAAAGCTGATCTTAAGTTAAGGATCTCTTTCTTAAGAGTATTTGAGTTTATTAGTCAGCAGAGGGTGCTCTAACATTACACTGTAAGAGATAGTTTTTTAGAAGAGTCAGACACAACTGAGCAACTTTCACTTCACTTCTTGTTACCGTAACTCGTGTTCAAATTTGTTACTTTTATATTAGGCTTATTTTAAGAGAAAAGATCTTGGTTCTTTAAAGAATATTTTGTTAGTATATCCTAAAGTTAGATCTTAGGCCTCTAGGTACAAAATTTAGAAAAAGTTCTCTGTCAACTGTAAAACATGTCTCTACTGGGATATTAATGTTTTGTATAAATTGACTTATTTTCAAGACTGACTGTTAGAAATAAGTTGTTGAAACTACCTTTTGTATTTAAAGAAAAGCAACAAATACTGATGTAGATCTGAGGTTGTAGACATACTATATCCATTGACTCAGAATTTAATACTGTACCTATGTGATTTCAAAAGTGAACTTTAACAAAATAACTTTTGTAAAAAGGCTCTTCTCTTAAATCTAGTCATTTTTCTAAGGTGAATTTTTAGAATTTTATAAATTATTCTGTAAACTAGATTTTTGAAATGTGGCTTACTTATTAGCATTTTACATTTGTAATATTCCTTTAGTTGGTTATTTCTGTACTTTTTCATGCAAAAGAATAGACTGAGAAAGCTGAGACACACAGTGCTAGCCTGTAATTGTGTTTGTACCACAGAGAAAGGCAAAATAGATTGTATTCATTAAATTACTTTGGTTTGCATTTGAGTTAAACCTTTTTTTATTTATTAAAATGTAATCCTGTTTTCAGTGAATCACTAATGTAGCAAACTTATGAATAGAATGCATTTATTTAAATGAAATGGAGTGGGACAATAGTTCTCTAGAATGTAGGGAACATTCCTTTCAAAGCTAGTCTTAAAATACTGGTTTGCTATCTAATTCAGATGTTTAGACTAGAATGAGCACCCTTGGCTGACCTCAGAGCGTACCTGTTACTGCTATACCATGTACAATACGTCCATGTGTTTTACCAGTAATAAAAGGGTAAAGAAGCAACAACTTATGCAGAAAAATTGTTAATTCATTTTGAGGATTGAATTTAGAAAAGGCTAGAGCAATTTAAGGAAGAAAAAAAAGAATAAAATGTGAAAGTAGGTGTAACACTATTCTGGTGCAGTCAGTTTTTACTGCACAGTAGATTGAACGTCTCCTGGTTGTGTCTTCTGGGTATATTCAGGTTCAAGTCCTCACTACTTCTTTTTCTATTAAATTTAGGTTAAACTGGCAGGAGTAGCGATGTAACAGCCAAAAGGCTACATTACAATTTACTCATAGTTATGGCTTATGTGGTTTCTGTATTATAGGTTAGGAGCCTGGAAAATCCCATGGACGGAGGAGCCTGGTAGGCTGCAGTCCATGGGGTCGCTAGGAGTCGGACACGACTGAGCAACTTCACTTTCACTTTTCACTTGCATGCGTTGGAGAAGGAAATGGCAACCCACTCCAGTGTTCTTGCCTGGAGAATCCCAGGGATGGGGGAGCCTGGTGGGCTGCCGTCTATGGGGTCCCACAGAGTCGGACACAACTGAAGCGACTTAGCAGCAGCAACAAAACTATATAGACTATCCATTTAGAAGAATTGTGCAAATTACTACTTTTGAAATTTTTGACATAAATCAGATTATAGTGTAAGAATAAGTCAGTACTTTAACTGTTATCCAGTTCTGTTTTTTAGATTTTCTTGCATATTAATAGATTCACCAGAAATAAGGAGTCTTGGGACCAGTTAATTCAGGTGGTGTATTTGTTTGGAGTTAGTATACTTGCATCAGAATCATTCTGACATAAACAACTGCATTGATGATCCACATATGATCTGTATACTTTGACAGTATATATAAGTAAATAGTTATTTTACTCCTATATTTTTCTGGCTTAGTTTTATTTTTAATGTTTGTTACAGGTTAACTATTAGATATTGTTTTATTTAGAATGCTTTTTGGTAATATTTTACAAGTTTTAAATTTTAATATATTTTAGAAATTATCATACTTAAATTTCCATCCTAATCTTTAGTATATCAAGAAAAATCATCATCATTTACTGAGACCAGTAAACTTTATATGTGTGTGTATATATATATATTTAAGTCACTTTATAAATAATTTAGAGAAGAATAAAGGAATGGTGTATAATAACTTTATTAGAAATTTTACTAAGCGTTTAAATACAGAAATTCAAATTTTTGCTCCATGTTTTCGCTGGTTTTGAATGTATATATATCAAAAATGGGCAGTGTCCTCAACGCAAATAACTGCTCATTAGTTATCAAACATTCAAATAGACCTCTATGAGGTTCTAACTTATCATTACTTCTGGCTCTTTGTGCGCTTAACAGCAGTGCTTTGCAAAATTATTAAAGCCTTATATCATGATTATATTGTAAAATAATTTCTTTTTTATATGAGTAAACATTCAGTCCAGTTCTTTTTAATTTCTACATCATCTAATTCCTTCCAGTCATCTTTGTTTACAAATCTGCTTTTAACATTTGCCCACTTTCTGTCAGAGCAGGAGGAGAAGGGGATGACAAGAGGATGAGATGGTTGGATGGCATCACCGACTCAATGGACATGGGTTTGGGTGGACTCCGGGAGTTGATGATGGACAGGGAGGCCTGGCGTGCTGCAGTTCATGGGGTCACAAAGACTTGGACTGAGTGACTGAACTGAACTGAACTGAACTGAACTGTCAAGAAAATTGCAGAGTACATATAGCATTAAAGATAAGAATACTGACACTCTTGCTTTTTCAAAAATGAAATAGTTTAGGTTCTACTCATAAAATACTATATGAAGAAATACTTTCTTTGATTATGTGGATAAGAATGCCATATGTCCTTTGAAATACACTGTTCATTCATTAGTTCTTAAGTTTTATAAAATTCATTGAAAGGATATTATCTAAAGACTCATAGTCTGAGATTTTAGTTAAATGATCATTTTACCAATGTCATTAAAATCTAAAGTACTGGTTTGTGTCTCTTTGCAAAACTCTTCTGATTTATCTAATTGTGTAGTCTTTCTCTGTCAATATAGGTGGAAAATAAGACATTTTGAATTTTCACCTGTGTTAATGAGAGCTGAAAGCAGACTCCAAAGATGAGGTCTGCATCCTTATTTTATACTTTGTTGAAATACGATGTAATGTTTCAGGTGACAAAGTAAGAAGATGGAAGAAGGATAATTATTATATCTTTCTTCTAGGTATAACATTATTCTTCCATTCTTACTAATCTTATCAATCTTTTTTTTCCAGTTAGGAATAATTGATAATGATGAAATAATTCCTGGAATGAAGTAGCAAAATTTTTCAAGATGGAGGAAAAAAATAAGATCACCAAGATATCACAGTATACCTTAGATTTATAAAAAGGTCCAGTGAATTCATATGGCAATTGCTAATCTTATTCCTTTTTTTTTAAGTGAGTTTTCATTGTGAGTTTTGGAAGACTTTTAAGAAAGAAAGTTATAAAATATTAATCTTAAAATAGTTATAACTGCACAGAAAAGAAGTTCACAATCTAATATTGGGCCCATTGAATTTTTATTGGTATAACAAGGGTTAACTATTCTATGGATCTTGATTTATGCATTCAGCAGCTCTTATCTACCCTGTTTGAGATTCTGTGCACTTACAGGTTTTTTTTTTTTTTAATATTGAGGGTAAAAATAATTGATCATTGAATCTTACTACATATAACTTGTATTCTGACTCAAATACTTTTTTTTTTTAATTTTATTTTATTTTTAAACTTTACAATGTTGTATTAGTTTTGCCAAATATCGAAATGAATCCACCACAGGTATACCTGTGTTCCCCATCCTGAACCCTCCTCCATCTTCCCTCCCCATACCCTCCCTCTGGGTCGTCCCAGCGCACCTCAAATACTTTTTTTAAAAATTATACTTGATTTTTAAATGGTATTATAGGTTGTTTTAAAATAATATTTGATTTAACTTAAGAATTTGTGTATAGTTCCATTTTTGAACAGTAGAAAATGTGTACAACACTGAATTGCTAGTCATTTTATGGGCTTATTGGTGAATCTATCCAATAGGTTAACTATGTGGATGCGTGCATGCTCACCCGCTTCAGTCACGTCCAACTCTTTGTGACCTCATGGACCGTAGCCCGCCAGGCTCCTCTGTCCATCAGATTTTCCTGGCAAGAATACTAGAGTGGGTTGCCATGCTCTCCTCCAGGGGATCTTACCGACCTAGGGATCAAACCTTCATCCCCTGTGTCTACTGTGTTGCAGGTGGATTCTTTACAGTTGAGCCACTGGGAAGGCCCATAGAGTTGGGAAGACAGTATGCTCTTTTAGTTTAAGTACCCACATTCATTTTTAATCTGATTACAGATACCTCAGAGGGACGTGAAGACTTAAAAAAGGTCTATTTTGTGAAAATGTATGGCGTTACATAGAGCTTGTACAATTTTAAGAGGTCAGAGAGAAGGACAAGAAGTGTATAGGATCTATAACTTGTTTATAGTGCAGTATTTTTTAAATTACTGTTTTTATTTCAGTTTTTAACTGAGGCTGGATTTTTTCCTGATTTCAGAATTTACTAAAGAAAGCATGCTGTAATTTAGTTGATCCAAAATAATATTCATTTCTAGTTTTGAAAGATTTGTGTTAGTTACTGACATTCAGTTAAAAGTTTGAGGGTTTTATAAAGAGATATAACACATACATGACTAAAACTACTCACTGTTTTATTTTACTAGCAAGGCATTCATCCTGAATGCATTTTAAATAAAAATATGATCTCTAATGACTGATGATTTTTCCACAATTATATTATGTAGATTATAATTTTGTTTGTATAGTAGGCAAACATAAATACTGTTAGTTAATATTTGAATTTTGGTCAGGTAATATATTTGGGTCACTCATTTTGAAATAAACTGATGTATTTTCAAAGTTTTCCGCTCTTAAACCTAGGAGTAATTCACTAATATATTATGGAGGAAAGAACAAGGCTGTGCATAAAACCAAGCAGTCCTCTATTGGCCTTTGCTGGGGGGATTATTTAATTTTGATAATTAAGTTACTTTAGATTCTTTAAAAGGGTGTAAAAAATAAGGTTTGTTCTTTGAAGTCTGCAAGATCTGTATTGTTAACTTGTTTGATACTAAATAATTTGCTTCCCTGTGAGTAATGATTATATTAGGAAATGTTCTCTTATTTAGAAGTCGCTAATTTATTATTTTCTTTTAACTTTAGATTTAGGTTATAGAAGAATATTCAGTGACTTTAGAAAATATTGACATATTGTTACATAAAAAAAAAAAACAGGTTACAGTAGTTTGTAAAGGATAAGCCTAATCTATATTTAGAATTATTTGCATAAAGAGAAGATTAGAAATTTATATGCTGTAATGTTAATAGTAATAAGTACAAAATAAGTGATTTCATGCCCCTTTAGGTACTCTTCTCAGTTCTTAAAATTGTAAAATTTAAGTTGTTTTTAAAAAAAGCTCATCATCCAAAATGAATACTGATATGATAATTAAGTGTTGCAATACTGTGACATAACAGTGCTCATGCCTGATAAAACGTTTCTTAGTACAGTTTCATTATGTATATTGAAAATTCCCTGGCGAATGAAATGGCTAGGGGGGAGTAAAACCCTGATGCCTGAAAACTTGCCATACTAGCCCAAGCAAGTAACTGTAAAATATCACCTTCCTGTGATTTGTGGTTAAAGTCCCCTAATACTTGATGTTAAAATGTACTTGAAACTTATTTTGCATTTGTAGTTTAACTTTAAATATTAATTTTTTCTTATAATGTACTCTTTAATTTTTAGGCATTATCCAATTGGTTTGCTATTTGATCTTCTTGCATCAAGTTCAGCTCTTCCTTGGAACATCACAGTACATTTTAAGGTATAGTCTATATAGCATATTCCATTTGTCTCATTTGTGGTACTACTTAGTAAATAGCCTTAGAGTAGAATTTTAAGTTGTTATGCTTTCCCATGATACTTTTATTTGCTAAACTACCATTTGTGTTTATGTGTAAGATGTCCTTCGATTTCTTTTTTACTTTTGGCACAACCATTTAAACATTTAATGTATGAGTGCCTGTTCTTTATTGGAGCTAGACACTCCATGTTTGAAATTAAATATTTTGGAATTATTTTTATTAGGGACAGCAAAATCCAGAGTGCATGTAGGCATGAGAATGGGGAAGGAGGCAACCTAACAATGAGTAACTCTAAGGCTGTTTTGATGGAATGAAGAGAAGTGTTAGGAGACAGAAAGCCAAAGACTTGATATAAGTCTGTTTTGAGAAATATTAATTCCTGTGGTTTTTCAAGATTCCAGGCTAGTTTTATTGTAACCTAATTTTGTCTCAGTATTTTATAAAAATCTCATCTCTCTCTCTAACCACCCTGATTTTCCATGCCCTACCGCATAAGCAGTTCACAAGTACTGCTGAAGGACAGGACCCCTTCTATTAGTTGATCACTAGGCAGTGATTCTCAAATGTGAGATATAGTGGGAGCGAAACATGTTAAGAGTTTGAAAAGTCATTTAGAAGTCTGATTTGCTTTGCATTAGGGACACTTGCCTGGCAAATCCCATGGACGGAGGGGCCTGGTGGGCTGCAGTACATGGCGTCACCAGGAGTTGGACATGATTGAGCGACTTCACTTTATTTTTTCACTTTCATGCATTGGAAAAGGAAATGGCAACCCACTCCAGTGTTCTTGCCTGGAGAATCCCAGGGACGGGGGAGCCTGGTGGGCTGCCATCTATGGGGTCACACGGAGTCGGACACGACTGAAGTGACTTAGCTGGGACACTTACTCAAAGTGAGTGCCCAAAAAAAAAAAAAAAAAAAAAAGTGAGTGCCCAGAGGCTTTCCATATCTTTCTAAGTTGCTTTCCTTCCCATTTTTCTAAAATTGAATTTATGGTTCGTTGACATTTATTTCCCTAATATTTGGACTAAAATGCTTTAGATAGCACCATGTTCCCACAGACGTTAGTTACTATGAAACCATACAGAGGGAGGACATGGTTCTGGTATACATGAGTTTCAGTTACTATGAAAAGCCAAGTCTGCCTGTATGTATAATAATTCATGTTCAGGATAGTATGAATGTAAAACTACTTCAAGCATAAGTGTAGAGGTTCCATGTTGCCTAGCAGGTCTTTCCCATTATGTTGCAAAGTAATTCTGGTAGTTAGATTATGTGTGTGTGTGTGTGTCATACACTAAAAAACTTTGAAATCTAGGTTAAGATACATCATACCTACCTGTTTGTTTATTCATTCAACTAATACTCAGTCTACTGTGGACCAGCCAAGCAGTGTTCTAGGAGCCTGAGATATATGAGTGAAAGACACAAAAGACACTCACACACATTTTATGGTACCTAGCTGGCATTGGATTCTAGGCTGTCTGTAATTATTGATTGAATTAGTTGATGGATTGTAATAATGATAGGAAAGGCTTAGAATCTTTATGATTGGTTTACCATCATGTCAGATTTTAAGAGATTTTATATAGGGTAATGTGAAAACATTTGGAGAACATTTACCCTTAACTTAGTAAACAAATATATTCCAAATAACCAGTGCATGATGTTGTAAAATTATGCATGTGTAAAAGATTCATTCAAAGTACATGATTAGCATCAGTAATTTTAATGTAACAGAGGTCGAATGTTTATTGATGTGGTTTCAGATACCACATTAATGTTATAGTAAATTGCATACTAAAAACTACTGGGTTCTAGTCTTCAAAATGGTCAATTTAAAATGAGTTGTATATGAATTATATCTCAGTTGTTTTTTTTTTTTTTGTAAAAAGACACAATGGTTAGTAATTTTCCAAATTTGGAGGAGAAAACACAAGTCTATGTTTCAGAGAAGCTCAGCAAATCTAAAGCAAATAACTATATAGAAAAATACACCCAGGCACATTATAATCTTTGAAAGCCAGTTATAAACAGAAAATCTTGAAAACAGCCACCAAAAAATGACACATAAAAGAGAACAGTAGGTAAACGATGGCTGACTTTTCATCAAATAGTGGAGAACGAAGGAAAATGGAATGATATGTTAAAGCACTGAAAGAAGCTATGGGCAAGAATGAAGAGCATTGGAAATGGTAAATAAATGATAAATAGAAAAGATGACCTTTTCTTTAAAACAGAAATGATAGTTTAAGGTGATAATAGTATATTTTGGGCTTCACTGGTGGTTCAGCAGTAAAGAACCTGCCTGCAGTGCAGGAGACGTGGGTTCAGTCCCTGGGTCAGGAAGACCCCCTGGGGAAGGAAATGGCAACTCACTCTAGTATTCTTGCCTGGGAAATCCCATGGACAGAGGAGCCTGGCGGGCTATAGTCCATGGGGTCGCAAAGAGCCAGACAGGACTTGGTGACTAAATCACCACCGCCAATATAATTTTAAGGAAGGGTTAATATGTGTAAGTAAAATAGGTGACCACATTTGTCTAAAGGATGAGTCTGCAAAATCCTCACTTACTTACTTGTGGGTCCCAAATAAAAAGAAATGCAAGAGGCAAAATGATCATCTAGGAAGTCTTTACAAATAGCTGAGGAAAGCAGAGAAGTGAAAAGCAAGGGAGAAAGGGAAGGATATACTGAACTGAATGCAGAGTTCCAGAGAATTGCAGGGAGAGATGAGAAGGCTTTCTTAAATGAACAATGCAAAGAAGTAGAGAAAAGCAATAGAATGGGAAAGACTAGAGATCTCTTCAAGAAAGTTGGAGAGATCAAGGGAACATTTCATGCAAGGATGGGCATGATAAAGGACAGAAACAGTCAGGACCTAATAGAAGCAGAAGATATTAGGAAGTAGTAGCAAGAATACTCATATGAACTATACAAAAAAGGTCTTAATGACCCAGATAACCATGATGGTGTGGTCACTCACTTAGAGCCAGACATCCTGGAGTGTAAAGTCAAGTGAGCCTTAGGAAGCATTAAGTACCAACAAAGTTAGTGGAAATAATGGAATTTCAGCTGAGCTATTTAAAATCCTAAAAGATGATGCTATTGAAGTTCTACATTCAATATGTCAGCAAATTTGGAAAACTCAGCAGTGGCCATGGGACTGGAAAAATTCAGTTTTATTTCAATCCCGAAGAAGAGCAATGTCAAAGAATGTTCAGGCTACCATACAGTTGTGCTCATTTCTCATGCTAGTAAGATTATGCTCAAAATCCTTTAAATTAAACTTCAACAGTATGTGAACCAAGAACTTCCACATGTACAAGCTGGGTTTAGAAAAGGCAGAGGAACCAGAGATCAAATTGCCAACGTTCATTGGATCATAGAGAAAGCAAGGGGATTCCAGAAAAACATCTGCTTCATTGACTATGCTAAAACCTTTGACTGTGTGGATCACAACAAAATGGAAAATTCTTAAAGAGATGGGAATACCAGACCACCATACCTGTCTCCTGAGAAACCTGTATGCAAGTTAAGAAGCAACAGTTAGAACTTCACATGGAACAGTTGACTTAAGATCATGACATCCTGTGCCATCACTTCATGGCAAATAGAAGGAGAAAAAGTAGAAGCAGTGACAGATTTTATTTTCTTGGGCTCCAAAATCACTGATGATGGTGACTGCAACCATGAAATTAAAGGACACTTGCTCCTTGGAAGGAAAGCTATGACAAAGCTATACAGCATATTCAAAAGCAGAGACATTACTTTGCCAACAAAGGTCCATATAGTCAAAGCTATGGGTTTTCCAGTAGTCAGGTATGGATGTGAGTGCTGGACCATAAAGAAGGCTGAGCACCAAATAATGGATGATTTTGAACTGTGGTGCTAGAGAAGACTCTCGAGAGTCTCTTGGAAGCAAGGAGATCAAACCAGTCAATCCTAAAGGAAATCTTTCCTGAATATTCATTGGAAGAACTCACGTGGAAGCTGAAGTTCCAATATTTTGGCCACCTAATATGAAGAGCCGACTCATTGCAAAAGACCCTGATGCTGGGAAAGATCGAAGGCAAAGGAGAAAAGGGCAGCAGAGGATGAGATAGTTAGATGGCATCACTTGCTCAATGGACATGAATTTGAGCAAACTCTGAGAGAGAGTGAAGGACAGGGAAGCCTGGCGTGCTAACAACCCGTAGTGTTGCAGAGTGTCTGACAAAACAACTGAACAACAGCAAAGAAGAAATCACAAGGGAGGTTTTAAAGTATTTCAAGCTGAATGATAGTGGAAACACAACATATTAAAGTTGGTGAGAGTCACCTAAAGCAGTGCTTAGAGGGAATTGAAAAACTTTGTATAGTACAAAAACACAATTTCTGATATCAGGAATGAAAAATACTACATCCTGTTAAGTATTAATAGGATAGTAAGAAATATTATGAACAACTTTATGCCAGTAAATTTGATAAATGGATAAATTCAGTAAAAAGAAGTAGCAGATATGAATAGCCCTAAAATATATATATATATATATATAAAGGTTGAATTTGTAATTTAAAAGAAACGTTCTCACAAAGTAAAATTCCTTGCCTAGTTTCATGCGTGGTAAATTCTAGCAAATATTTAAGGAATTAAACAATATCAGTCTTTAGACTTTTTCCAGAAATAGAAGGGGAGAGAATAATTCCTAACTTGTTTTACAGGCTGTAGTAAAGATATTAAAAGAAAATTGCAGGCCAACATTTCTGATGAGCTTAGATGCAGACACTCAGAAAAATACAAGCAAATCAAATCCAGCAACGTGAAAAAGGATAATACACCGTGACCATGTTATAATTTCCCACAAATACAAGAGTGACTCAACTTTCATTGTCAATGAATTGATGTAAATTTAACACATTAGCAGAAAAAGTAGAGAAATCATGATGTGATGAACATATGCAAAAAAAGCTTTTGACAAAATTCAGTACCCATTTTCATCAAAACTCTCAGATTTATTTAGGGTGGAGATTGAACAGAACTTGATGGCTGGTGGGAAACAGGGAGGAGGAGGACTCAGCGTTACATGGAAGATGATTTTTTGTTTTGCTCTATTGTCATAATACAGCTTATGATACTATTATTAATAGATTGAATGGACTCTCCCTCCCCCCCACTCACTTTGTAAGTAGTTTCAATTTAGTGTTTCATTTAGTATTATTTGGTTATTTCTAATATGTCTGGACATATTCCAGGCTGCCTGGATTAATATTTTATCTAAAGGACACAGGTAATATTACATAAGTAAATGGAACCTTTCAGGGTAAAAGTGAAATTAGATATAGTTTATCAGGATTCTGACTTGGAAGATAAATGAAAGCAAGTAAAACATGGTGTTGAAGTTGCTGCCTTTATTTGCAAGAATTTGTTTGGACTGACAAGATTATGTAAGAAGAGATTTAGAAATGTAATGTAACAAATAGAGATTCTGCTTGTAATTTTATTGTGAAGCTTTCAAAAAGAAGATTTCCCACCCCAGCGCAAGCTCATCATGGGAAGAAGAGCATTTCATAAAAAGGATCTGAGGGGTTTGGCCAAGACCTTTGACGCTGTATTCGTGGCAACTGTTAATTCAGCTGCTATGGCTGCCTAAGCATAGCAGGCTGTTTCTGCTCTCGTGCTTCCCCAGAGTTCACTAGAGTCCACCTCTCTCCTACATAGAGATGTAGGGCATTCTCTGTGGAAGGGTAGGTGTACAAATACGCACTCTCTTGACAGACCCCTCTCTTTTACTATAAAGACTGATTATTTGGAATTGTCAGCTATCGGTTATAGGTGTCAGCATTAGAAGTTTAGAAACCTGCAAAGCAATGGAAGTCTGGGAAAAGCAAAACCTCAGTACCGTTCTGGTTGTAAGAGCCATTGAAAGAATTAGCAGCCTATGCTGATGCAGCAATAAAAAATGGTGGGATTTTTTTTTTTCCTCCTGATTTCTCAAACTGGTGGTTTGAGAGATCTAACTCCTTTTTTTTTTTCATAATCAGGTTGCATACAATTTTAAGAAATTCTAACAGTTTTTGAGCTCAACTAGGTCTTCCCCTGGTGGCTCAAATGGTAAAGAATCTGCCTGTAATGCATGAGACCTGGGTTCAATCCCTGGGTCAGGAAGTTCCCCTGGAGGAAGAAATGACAACCCACTCCAGTATTCTTGCTTGGAGAATTTCATGGACAGAGGAGCCTGGTGAACTATAGCCCATGGGGTCACAGAGAGTTGGACACAACTGAGCGACTAACACTTGAACTTTTCAGGTCATAATTCAGACTACATGAAAACAGTCTTTTTTTGGAGTATGAACTTTTATATTTTCTGCCACACATTCATAACCAGAATGGATAATTAGCAGCACAGTGAACTGTATAATATCTGAATAAAGCCCATCTAATTTTATAGATCAAGTATAACAAAACTAAAATTTTTTTTAAGTAGCAATAATTATCATAATGCTTGTCCATTTGACTGTAATAGAATTGATATGATATGCACTCAATTCTTTGTCCTGGTCCAGAAGCCAGGGTAAATCCCTTCAGTCTAGCTAATAGAAAGCAAATATAGCTGACTGTAAAGTTGCTTGAGGCATGGACACTCTCTGTTGCCCATATCTCTCTCATCTTTTAGTTTTGTCTGTCACGCATACTCTTTTGCCTTCTCGTTGTTATGAAATTTTATATTTTCTCCTCTTCTTTGCCTTTGTGTGCCTGTGTCTGAAAGCATCCATCTTAATTCTTCATGGGCTTCTAGTTCAAGAGCACCGTGAATCTGGAATCCTTTTGTACCTAAGAGAGACAATTTGGTGGTCTCAGCTGTTTCCTTCTGCTCTAATGGGTAGTTATATAGTGGCTCATGTTTTACTCAGCAGAAGCTGTAGGCCTGAACTCTGTGAGAATAGAGGGAGATGTGACTGATAATTTGTATTTTAAAAATGTGATTTAGGAGATAGCCATAGGTAATCAAGTGCCTATTCTTTTGGTAGGAAGGCATCTGTGGTAAATTTCCTTGTCATTTAGGAGCTATCTATGACTTGGGTAATTGAGTGTTTTCTGTTAATACAATAGCTTGAGTAGGCTGTAACTAAGTGCTATTTTCTGCCATTATTATTTGACTCAATTTTTATTAAAGGACTTATAGAACAATATCTTGTTTTGGTAAGATAATGTTTGAATATAATCATTAAATACATATTTAGGTCTTAGGGAGGAAGTGGTATTGCATAGTGGTTTAAAAGCTGGGACTGTTGAGTCAGACTAATCCTAGCTCCACCACTTGCAAGCTGTGCGATTGTATTTACTCCCAGAGCTTTATTTATATATATTTTTAATCTGTAAAATAGCAATAACAGTAATGTTTACCTCAAGAGTTGTTATGAAAATTATATAATCCGTATTAAAAGTCTTGGTACAGTGTCACATACTAAGTGTTCTATATTAGAGTTAGCTGTTATTGTTAATATCTTTTTTTTTTTTTTGGTGAAAAGTGCATTAGTCATCTCATTTACATAAATGCTATTTGTCCAGTGATCCTTGCCTCAACTGCCTAAAAGATTCAGTGAAGGTAAAGAATGTAAATTTAGCTATTTGACCTTACATTTTAACAGCTTTGTTAAGCTCTAATTGACGTAAAGCAAATTATACATGTTAAAAGTGCACACTTAGATAAGTTTATACCACAGTTTATATATTTGTTTACCTGTTGACATTTGGGTTGTTTCCTGTGTTCTTACTGCTGCAAATAAAGCAGCTATGAACATTAATATACAATTCTTTGTGTGGACACATGCTTTTATTGGTCTTAAGTAAATACTAGTTACAGAATATCAGATGATAAATGTTTGTTTGCTTTTTTAAAGAAACTGCCAGCCTGTTTTCCAAAGTGGTTGTACCATTTTGCTTTTCCATCCTCATTCTTGCTAGTACTTGGTACAGTTGGTCAAAAAGTTGTTGGGTTGGCCCAAAAGTTTGTTCAGGGCAGGGAAACTGAAACAACTTTTTGGCCATCCTAATATTTTTAGAATTGCTCTTTCATATCTTTTTTCAAGTTGTATAAATTCATACCATATCACACAGGGATTAGAGAAAGTCAGACTATGCCAGATAGCTAAAGATTTTTAAGTTAACTTTTAAAATATTTGGAGTTATGTCAAAATCTCTATTGTGAAGGTATGAGGTGGTTTGGTTAAAATATTGAAAAATTGTGGGAGATAACAGTTCTTGAGGCACTAATTTTGTAATGTGCATACCTGTTTAATATGTGTATTTTTTTCTTTTGATAGAGTTTTCCAGAAAAGGACCTTCTACACTGTCCATCTAAGGATGTAATTGAAGCTCATTTTATGTCTTGTGTGAAAGAAGCTGATGCTTTAAAGCACAAAAGTCAAGTAATCAATGAAATGCAGAAAAAAGATCACAAGCAACTCTGGATGGGTTTACAAAATGGTAAATATAGCAGTGTTTAGTTTCACAATACCACTTTATGAAGTATGAAGTAACTGTATCCTGTGAGTAGTTGGTACATCTTAGGGTTGGTGGTACAAGTTTAAATTGCAGCCTCTGTGCACAAAATTTCACAAAGAAGCTACCTTTGGTCATCCCTTACTTAGCTTGTACTGTTCTAGCATCCTCTCTTCCTGAATTTCCTAGCATTAGACAGATTGCTTTGCCCATGACATAAGACAGGATAAACTTCCTGTTTTTAGCTTTTGGAAAAAGTGGCCTTACTTACAGTCATGATGTTTCTGGAACTGTAACTGAATACCCTCTGAATGTACCAAAATACCTCCACTTGTGTAGGGGCACAGACTCTAGTCTCTGCTTTCTCAGAACAGTAAGCCTTGCTTTGTGCTCAGATTCTCCCTTTCCTGGCTGGGATTTAGAAAATACACTCCAGGAAAAGCTGAGGGCAGTCTGCACCTTACTGCTGTGTTCTCTGTCTCTTAGAGATCATAGTTCCTTAACCTTGCCTACAATTGATTGCCCTCCAGTGTCTTCACACAGTTCTGTGTACAGGCACTTCTCACTTTGCATGGGTCAAATCTGCATGAATTTCAGTTAACATGCTTTAGTTAAATAATTCAAGTTCTTCAGTGATTATGTGACAGCAGATACACATCATAATCAGTGACCAATCATGCCACTCCTTTCAGCATCTTGTCAGTGAATGGTCCTTATACAGCTGTTATGTTGTTCACTCACAGAGCGCAAAGCATTGTTGCTTCCTTGTATCCATTGATAAACTCATGTAACATTTGTAAAACTGGATTACTGAAAGGGGGAATTAGCCAAGAAAGATGAAAGTGTAGCAAAGAAACAAAAAGTGATAGTGCTGGAAGTGAAATTTGAATGAAATGCAGTGGAATTTTAGAATATATAACTGTGAGACTCTTGACACTACCAGATTGAGGGACTTCAGAAATGCAGCCATAGGAACTTAGTAAAGGCAAACTCTTCCACACACATGAGTGAACTGGTTGTGTTGAAAAGGATGAAATTATCCCGGAGGGATTGATGCTGGCAAAAATATCTCATTAAAGGAACAGGGATATTTCTGACCTTGAAAGTGCAAGTAACATATTTGAAGTTGATCCAGACTTAGAAAGGAGTATGACAGTTTGCCAAGGTTCAGGAAAGATGCTTGCTTGTAAGTTATATGTCAAGAAAGCAAGCACTGTTTAAATTGTGCTTGAGTTTTACAAATAAAGTCCTTCAATTCTCCGTGTTCCTAATGTTTTAATTGGTGCACTATAAATAACACAGCGTACTAAATAAATATTAGTTTTCTTTACTTTTTTCATTTTCCTGTGCCTTTATAACCATCAGAGTTTTTAATGTTTTGACAGTTTTCTAAACGGTCATAGACAGTTGTACATTTTCTCATTATTAGGATCACTTTGCATGGTTTCATCTTGCATGATCACTTTTCCAGTTCTGTACTACTGTGCAGAGCAAGGACTGTCTATATTTTTCCCATCTTTGATAGTTATTGTACCAACTTGGCACAATAAGAAAGCTGCTCTTTCATGGCAACAACTAGAATAAGAGAAACCCCTCTTACTCCCTTAAAACAAAATAATTGAAAAAATATGATAGTTTTATCTTTTGTACTGCATAATTACCATGTCAAAGAGATGTCTGTAGTTATTTAGTATTTATTAAACTTTCATTATGAAAACTGCAGGGCATTGTCTTTGACTTCTGTAGTACAAAAGGTATATGTTTTATGACGTGTCCTATAAATTTTCTCGTTTATTTCAAGTTTCTTATATTTGATCCAAGTTACATGGAGTTGCTCCTTAGTTTTGTATTTGTGCCTCTCGTATGTATCAGTTAGGTTGTAAGCTTTGCAAAAGGAAGGCACCAGGCCTTTCACCTCATTTGTATTACTGAGTACATATATTCTTACTAAGTGATCAAAAGAGTTTACAACCCCTTAAGAAGGAGTACTTTTTCTTTGTCCTGACTGGCTGTTTGTAGATGAAGTGGCATTTCAGGAGGCTTATGAATAAGATTATTTAAATGCAATAAGACAGAAATATCCTAAAGAGAGAAGGGATCTGAGAGTAATTTGGCTTCGGAATATAAGTAAATAATTTAGATAGACTTTTAAATAGATGTTCTTGAAATCTATCATGAGGATGATGAGTCAGCTATAGAGAGCCCAGGGATTCTGCAGAGGATTCTAAAAATGATTGAACTCTTTCAGCTGGGGCATTGCATAATTGGGTACAGAAGGTAATGGGTAAGAGTTGTGAAAACAACAAAGGTGTGGTTTTTAGTCTCAGTTCTTCTGGCAGCTCCTTTGGGCAAGTCACTCAATCCGGATCTTTAGCTTCAGTTTCTTTATCTGTAAAACAAAAGAATATCTGCTTTGTTTTCTTATGTGTCTTTAGAAGATTTTATGAAATGCTAATATAGTTTATGTGAAGGAGTTTGAAAGGAAGTAAAGCTGTCTTGATAAAATACTGAGAAGTCACTTTGGAAACTCTGGAACAGGGGCTGGCAAACTGTGGTCATGAGCCAGCTACCTGTTTTTGTAAATAAAGCTTTATCAGACCCCTGCCACCCCAGTTCATTTAAGTATTGTTTATAGCTATTTTCATGGTACAGCTGCTGAGTTAATAGTTTTGGAAGAGACCATGTGGCCCACAACTTATAATATTTACTCTCTAACCCTTTTACAAAACATTTGTGAGCCTACAGGTTATTAAACCAATAGCTTTTATTTATCATTGATCTAAAGCATGACTTCCCAGGTGGCGCTGGTGGTAAAGGACTCACCTGCCAATGCAGAAGACATTAGAGATGTGGGTTTGATCCCTGAGTCAGGAAGATCCATTGGAGGAGGGCATGGCAACCCCTCCAGTATTCCAGTTCTCTTGCCTGGAGAATCCCGTGGACAGAGGAGCCTGGCGTGCTACAGTCCACAGGGTCGCAAAGAGTTGGACACAACTGAAGTGACTTAGCACGCACGCATGCAGAGCATGACTCATCATGTCACACTTTCAGAACTTGGTATAAACGTATCAGATTTAGTCTAATAACTGCCTTCGTTGCAATTTTTTTGGCCTAAAATTCCTTTTTTCCTGTTTTTGTCTTAGCTTATATAGTCTTTCTTGGTTGTGTGACTGTTTTAAAGTTATTTTTATTCACTTCACTTTTATTAAAGTACTTTTCAAATTGAGTTTCATAAATTCCAACTTAAAATGGTATGTGGTTAAATTATACTTTATTCCTTTTTTAGCTATAAATTATTTTTGTAGCTATTATGTTTGGTTTTATTGCTACTGGTAATGATTGAGTTTACACACTCCAAATCCTACATGTGGAGTCCTGTGGAAACTCAACTTTTTAAAGGTGAAATATACATTTAGGAAATCTTAAGCTGGGTAAAATGTTGACTGTTGCCTGCATTAAGGTAAATTGGTGAAAGGTGGGTGTAGTAGTTCATTCTGTTCCTTCTTCCTGGAATAACCTTTTCCTTTCTTTTAGTCTGTTTAATTTTTTACTTAATGTTTTAATGTTCCTCTCTGTTATCACCCTCTACGTGAAATCTTGCCTCTTTCATTGTTTTTTTAGCCAACGAAGTATCTTTTGAACATCTATCAGGTACCTGACACCATACTAGGAGCTAGTGATCACCCAGCAGTGATAGAACAAACATGGATCCTGTTTTGATGAAACTTACAGCCAGGTGGAGGCAGAACCATTTATATTTTCATGCTGTTACGGCTCCTTGTCCATTCATCTGCATTTTTGCTCTCATGTTTCACACTCTGGTATAGTTATGGTTTATGTATTCTGGTAGAATATAACTTTCTCTTGCTTATAGTATATCATGCATTTTCTGTATCCCCAGTACCAAGTATACCTTTAGGCATAGAATGGACAAAATAAATATTGACTGACTGACTCCTTTATTTTAATCCTATCTAGTACAGCCAGGAAATGTTAACAGCTTTTCATAAATAGATTAATATTAGTGTAAAAAAGAGGAAGTACCTGTAACAATTTTAATATGGAAGTCGTTTTTTATATTTAAGAATTTTTCCATCCAAAAGAAAGTCTTATAAATTTGTTAGGGCAAAGATGTTTCACCTGTTGTTTAGTGTAATTGTAAATTGGCAGAACTGAGACAAAGCAGATGGTAAATTTATTTCATTCAGAACTGCACCTGTAGAACATAGCAACTAAACAATTTAATCAATTTTTGAATACTTTCAAATGCTAATTTTAATTTTTCAGGTCTCTGTGAAAGAGAAATAAGAAAAGCTTTTGAAACCAAGAAAACTCATTTAAGACATACTGTGCCTTTCAGTGTTTTTTACCGGTTTTCATTTTAGTTACAAGAGTATCTAAGCTCTCCTTGAAACAAAGGTAATGACCACAAAAAAAGAAAAGAAAGTAGCATTTTTATTATTTATGAGGAACTTGTCACTATGTTTGCAGGCTATTTTCTATTAAATGTCAGAAGGTTCTTCTTCTAAGCTAGAGATTTGAAGAAATCTCTAAAAAATATTTTTAAGATAATATATGACAGTTTTTAGCTTTGACTTTCTGGGTATACCAAAAAAGAAAAGATGATATCAAATAAGTTCCATAGACCTTCAAATAAATGCAAGTTTTGACTGCTAATTATTGAAAATTTACATTGTTTATAAAGTATTATTAATCCTTTGAGCTAAGTAATGTTTTAGAGGCATTATTTGGCAATGTACCATTTTAAATTAAAACTGATTTTTAAGAGAAAATAGTGATTTCACTTTCATGCATTGGAGAAGGAAGTGGCAACCCACTCCAGTGTTCTTGCCTGGAGAATCCCAGGGACGGGGGAGTCTGGTGGACTGCCGTCTATGGAGTCACACTGAAGAGACTTAGCAGCAGCAGCAGCAGCAGTGATTAACCAAAGGTGAATTTTATGATAAGTTGTAGCATTTTGAAAATACTTTTGCTTGTTAGGTGATGTAAAACAATGATTCTAGCAGGCTTATACAATAAAGATAGTTGGTCTGTATTTGCATTGCTTGGTTTTTGTCAGCTGGACTGAGACTGAGTATTGGACTGAGAATCTATTGGTCCAAGAAGGCACTGGGCCTGGTCTTTCTTTGCTTCTCTACTATTAGTTGTGTGCCCATAGTAGATCACTCTTCTCTCTAAACTGGAGTTTCCTTATAAATGTTGAGGTGGTTATACCTCACAAGACTCAAACTCATGACTGTCCAGTGGTAATCACTTACACTTGAATTCTGATGATTAGATATTTCCAGAGGATTTCCTGGAAGAATAGTTATTGTTTATCATTTCTCTCTCCCTCTTTCTCACTTTACCTCTCCTTTCCTCCTTGGCCTTTTTAAGCAGGACTTAGGTACAAGGCAGTAGATAAGTTTTCTAGAAATAAATGTGGTATCATAGAAAGACTACTAAAACAGAAAGACAAGAGATTTTTGGACTTAAATCTCTATCTTGAAGCTTCCTTTCTGTGCTGTTATCTTAGTGTCAGTGCTGTTCCAATGTGTAAGTGGTGTGGAAGGAGATTCCTAAGTTGAACTGTCAATAGGAAGCATAAGTACTCTTCTTGAAGCTTTTGTCTTAATGAAAGGTCACTATTTGGTAAACTTCCTTTCTTTAGAAAAACTCAGTGTTGTTTTTTTTTTTTTTTTTTAATCAGTCATGAGAACACTGGGATCATTTTGTATAAATAAGAGCAGAGAAAATAGCGTGACGAGTGTCCACATATCCATCACCCAGCCTCAGCAGTTATTAGTATATGGTCAGTCTTGTTTCATCTATTCTCACCCCTCCTCCACTTTTGAGTTTATAGAAATTAGATTAATGCCACCAAGATTGCTCACAGATTTATATTCTTCACAGACTTTATCCTCTGATATTTAATCAAGTCTTGGAACCAGCTCTCTGTACAGGAGAGTTATGCCCAGATCCTGGTAGTATGGATTAGCCCATTATAAGAATCCACCATGTGCCAGGCACTGTGCTGGGCATAGGGGCCACTGGGCTGAATACAACAGCCATGATTCCTCCCCTCAGAGTTTGCAGCCTGGTGGGGGAGGCAGACATTAAACAGACAGTCTTTGAATAATTATTACATTTATGGTTTGGGCTGTAGAGGAAAGGATAGGGAGCAGAGTGGTTGTGATGAAAGTGTTCCCAGCATAGGGAATGATACGGGTTAGTCTGAGGAGCAGAAAAGAGCTTAATAAATTCTGGAAGCACTTAAGAAGGCTATTCTGACGAGGGCATGGTGATCAAGATAAGTCATTTTTTTGATACCCAGTCCCTTAAATACCATCATAAAAAGAAGCATAAGTCACTTTGATGCTATTCATATTTTAAAATTTATGCTGGTTTCTGCTAATTACTGTTTTCTGAATGCTCAAAAACATAAAACTTCGCTAAAGATTGATGTCAGGCTTACCAGTTGATAAAATCCATTCATATTTTTAGGTTGAAGCATTTGTCTGTCTGCTGACCTCAAGCATCTCTCTCATTTTCCATTGTTTCATAAGATTATTGGCATTGGTTTTGTAATCCTATCTTTAAGTTCTTTTCGTGTCCACTGAAGTAATTTTCCTTTATCTGAAGGCTTACATTAATTTTTAAAGCCGAGTACCTGCTGTTAGGTCTGAGTTTTTTGAAGCATCATTTTAATTTTAGCTATGTTTTCACACATTTCTTCTTTGAAAATCACTCTGTTGTTGAAGAAAATGGAAACTAAAGAGAAGCTGGATAGTTGAGCTCTCTGTTGTCTCTTACTACGATACTGTCTTTCCCAATAATGTTCTCCTTGCATTCCTTTGCCATGCATGGTTTATGAAGCTTGTTTTGTTTTTCTCTTTTTTTTTTTTTTTAAAATAAACCCCACTCCAGTACTCTTGCCTGGAATATCCCACAGACAGGAGTCTGGTAGGCTGCAGTCCATGGGGTCTCGAAGAGTCGGACACGACTGAGCGACTTCCCTTTCACTTTTTACTTTCATGCATTGGAGAAGGAAATGGCAACCCACTCCAGTGTTCTTGCCTGGAGAATCCCAGGGACGGCAGAGCCTGGTGGGCCGCTGTCTAGGGGGTCTCACAGAGTCAGACACGACTGAAGCGACTTAGCAGCAGCAGCATCTCATCCTTGTTGTTAACCTTCCTACACTCTTCATCTTCTTTTTTCAATGTGCCTTAGGTGTCACAGACATAATTTCTCATACAAAATCTCATCTGTTGTTAGTATTTGGCCTCCAGTTCATTTATTTATTTTGGGCTTTGCTGGGTCTTGGTGCCGCGTGACTTTGGTTTGGGGGATGGGGGTGCCTCTCTCTAGTTGCAACGCTCAGGCTTCTCATTGTGGTGGCTTCTCTCGTTGTGGAGCACAGGCTCTAGGACATGTGGGCTTCGGTAGTTGCAGCACATGGGCTTCGGTAGTTGCGGCTCCTGGGCTCTAGAGCACAGGCTCAGTAGTTATGGTGCAGGGGCTTAGCTGTTCCACAACATGTGAGATCTTCCTGGATTAGGGACCAAACTCGTGTCTCCTGCCTTGGCAGACAGATTCTTTACCACTGAGCCACCAGGGAAGCCCCCTCCCACTGTTTTTACATACCCCTTTTATTAGGATTCTGCCGAGAAATAGAATGAACACACACATATGGAGGTTTATTATGAGGAATTGACTTATGTGATTTTCGAGGCTTAGAAGTCCCACAATCTGCCTTCTGCAAGCTGAAGACTCGAAAAAGTCAATGGTGTAATTCAGTCCAAGTCCGAAGTCCTGAGAACCAAGGATCCTACTGGTATAAATCCTAGTCTAATGGTAGGAAAAGATGAGATGTCTCAGTTCAAGAAATGGGGCAGAAAAAAGGGGGGGGGGCAGATTCCTGTTTCCTCTGCCTTACTTTTTGTTCTGTTCACATTCTCGGCTGATGGGATCATGTCCACATTGCCGTGGGCCATCTACTGAAATGCCACATACTCATATATGCTAATCTCAGCACAAAACACTCTCACAGGCACACTCAGAAATGTTTAGTCTGGGCAGCCATGGCTGGTCAAATTGACACACAAAAAAATTCCATCACATTCATGCTATAACTTGGTTCATCTTTTATGGGTGTCATTTTAATATTAATTCATTGAACAGGTAATTATTCAATCTATACTGAAGATAAAGTAGTGAACAAAATAGAACTTCCTGCCCTTATGCAACTTACATTATAGTGGGGGAGGTAGACAATAAGTATACATAGAAGTAAAATGCATTATACGCCTTGTGATGAGCGGCGTCATGGGAGAAAAAGCATGCAAAGAGAGAACATTCTGTGTTGGGAGAGGGCATTGCTATTTTTAATCAGGGGGTCACAGAAGGTATCACTGGTTGGATGACATTAAATGAAGATCTGAAGCAGGACCATGCTTTTATCTGGGGTGAATAATACCTTCCTAGGCAGAAGGAGGAGAAGGCAGTGGCACCCCACTCCAGTACTCTTGCCTGGAAAATCCCATGGATGGAGGAGCCTGGTGGGCTGCAGACCATGGGGTCGCCAAGAGTCGGACACGACTGAGCGACTTCCCTTTCACTTTTCACTTTCATGCAGTGGAGAAGGAAATGGCAACCCACTCCAGTGTTCTTGCCTGGAGAATCCCAGGGATGGGGGAGCCTGGTGGGCTGCCGTCTATGGGGTCGCACAGAGTCGGACACGACTGAAGCGACTTAGCAGCAGCAGCAGCAGCAGGCAGAAGGAACAGCAGGGCCCTCAGGTGGGGGAAAGTACTAGGTAATGTTGAAGAACAATCCTATTTTTAGCTTTCACCAAAAGTGAGAGATAACTTAAATGTTTTCCCCTGGGATACCCTTCTCCTCTAGTGTGCGTGTCAGATTTCTCTTCTTACTTGTGAGACCAGTCTATCCTGTAGTCTCATCATTAAAAAAAAATTCTGTGTAGCAAAAATGTCACTTTTCTATTATCTAGTTCTTTCCATGAGTCTTATGTGACAGCTTCCTTTTGGAAGTGATCTTACTCTGTTTTGAAAGCAATGAAGTGCTCAGAATAGAGATAATTAGGAATTGGGCCTGTTTTTATTAAGATAGTTATAGAAGACCTGTTTGAGGAGATGATGTTTAAGCTCAAGTCTTAAAGATTAGAGGAAACTAGTCAAATTGGGGAATGGCATATTGAATTTGGTACATTTTAAGGAATAGAAAGAAGACCACTGTGTCTTGGCCAGTGACATGAGATGAGGTTAGAGAGATGGGAAAGAGCTAGATGATATAGGTCCTTTTAAGTCAGGGGAAAGAATTTCTATACTAAGTGCAGTGGGAAGCTGTAGGAGGATTTTTAAGCAGGAGAGTGATGAGATACAGAATATGATGGAAGAACATTCTAGCTACTGAATGGTGAGTGAAATAGAGGGAGCCAGGAGTGGAAGGGGAGAGAGTCTGTAGTAGTAGGTCCAGGTATAAGGTGATGGTGGTCTTTAGGGTCGTGATGATCCAGATCGAGAAGCGTCAATAAATCTGGGGTTTATTTTGGAGCAAGGCTTGACAGAATCTGTTGTTAGACTGGATAGTAAGGTTGTTACCAAACCAATCTTGGGTCTGCTCCCCTGCACTCAGTAAGGCCAGTCGACAGACAACCAGGTTGTGGTGCAGGAAAATACAGCATTTACTGCAGGGCACCAGAGCAAGGAGAATGGGCAGCTCACGCTCCAGAGACCCCTTGTCCCTGCTGACTTTCAGGGAAGAGGTTTTTAAGGCAGTGTGAGGGAGGGGGCTACAAGGAGCGTGATTAGCTTGTGGTTGGCATCGACGTGAAGCTGCAAGCATTGTCAGTCTTCTGTTTCTAACCAGTCTAGGATCTATATTCTTGCAGTCAGCAGTTTTAATCTGGTGGGGGTTTTCTTCCTATAAAAACAACTTAGGAGTGTTTCCATCTTTCAGGGAACTGTGAGTTGGGTGATTCTACTGTGGTGGATTTATGGTCTAAACAGTTTCCCAGCCCAACAACTATCATTCTTTGTTTCCACATCTTCACATTTCCTAATCATTAACTCTTGAGTCAGGCTTTAGAGACTCAAGTGAGGCCTGGAAAACTAAAACAAAAGCCTTTTACTTCAAAGGATGGGGACACAAGGGCTTGTATACGGTTTCAAGGTTAGGTTGAAAGAAAGGAATCATTCCTGAGTTCCGACCTGGGCAGCTGGATGGGTAGGGGCACTTTATACCGTGATATGAAATAACTAGTTAAAGAATAGGTTTGGGATGAGGAGCAAAGCCAAATTGAGAAGGTCAGCTTTGAAGACGAAAGTTTGAAATGTCTCTGAGACACTCATTTCAAGATGCGTTGAGTTAGATGTTGATAGAATTGTTGATAGTGTTGTGAGTGTGTGTCAGCAGATTCGAAGTCGCTCAGTCATGTCTGACTCTTTGTGACGCCTGTAGCCTACCAGGTTCCACCGTCCATGGAATTTTCCAGGCAAGAATACTGGAGTGGGGTGCCATTTTTGGATCAAGTGCAGCAGCGTGTAATTTCATTCTTATTTACTTTCACCATGTAATAATAATAAAGAGTACCCTCTTTACTATTTCATCTGGAAGGATAGGACAGTTAATGTCCCAGTGATACAAGGCAGTGAATACAGAGCAATCCCATGTGTTCCCGGTGTTTGACAATTCTTTCCAGCCACTAACTGTGGCTTGCTTTTTTTCCTGCATATGCCTGAGTTAGTCATTTCCATTATGGTTCTGTCTGCAATACAGTAAGGTTAATAGGTTCAGTCTGAAACTGTGTGTGTGGCTTCAAGAATTTGCTTAGAGAAAATTTATAACTTGCTTGAGCATTAAATTAAGTTTTACTGTGGAACAAACAAGCATTTTACTATATTACGTGTTTTACATCAATCTTTTGGTATTTTGCTTTCTGTAATTAGAAATAGTGATGGAAATGTAAAAGTTTATGCATTTGTGTTTCAATGTAAAACCATAAAGATACTTCACTTGGCTTCTGGAGAAAGGTTGCTCTTGGGAATTACATGATTTGAATGAATAAATAAATTTGGTAATGATTTGGATCATAGCTTACAGTTCTTTGAGTATACTTGGCAGTAAACATAATAATAAAACTTGGTGAAAATGTTTAGATAGTTATTTCATAATACACTACAAATTATACTAGCATAAGTGTATTGATAGCAGTGAATGCTCATTAATGTGAGCATCAGTGAATGGTCATGTGTTGCAGAGTTAATCAGTGGTAGAGAGAATACATTTTTGTGTATGAGAGGCAATCAATAAATGTACACGTCTATAAGACTAGATATATACCTGGTGGGCTACAGTCCATGGGGTCACAAAAGAATTGGACAAAACTGAGCACACACACACAAACTCTGATCAGTACTTGAAAATATTTTTAGTGAATTCTTAGTGTTGCAGGAATACAAAGGTTTAGTTTGTAATGTCATTTTAAATAAAATTTCAAATCATCTCCAGTGAAAAGACTACCTTATCATATGTTTTATTTTTCTCTGGTCTAGTTAAAAAACTTTAAAAATAATGTATGCTAATCTACTGTTACTTTTTTGTAAGCTAAGTTTGGCAAAGTTCAAAAAGCTTTTTTCTTATGAATGTTGGTACCCTATGTAAGAAAATGCAGAGAAACATATGTCACATCAATGCTTTTCACTGTTGGAGTCATAACCTGTAATTATTATTTGAATTTACAACATGATTCCTCTTCTTAAAAAAACAAATATATATATATACACACACACACATACATACAGACACACACACGCCCACCCCCATATATACACATGCACACATATAGACATATATGCGTATAAAGTTTAACTTATTTTGTTTTTAACTTTTTATTTTAGTTTTCAATTTCTTAGGCTTAGGTATAATTGGTGTGAAATATTATTCAGGTTTTCAACATAATGATTTAATATTTGTATACATAGCAAAGTGAGCACCACCACAGTAAGTCTAGTTAACATCTGTCATTTTACAGTTATAAAAGTTTTTTCTTGTGATGAGGATGTTCAAGATCCACTTTGTTAGCAACTTTCAAATATGCAGTAAAGTATTGTGAACCATAGTCACCATTCTGTATGTTACCAGTTGTAAAAGAACTAAGAATATTTACAATACTGGCTGAGTCAGTTTACATTCCCACCAACAACACACTTGGGTTCCCTTTTTCCTGGTAGCTCAGATGTTAAAGAATCTGCCTGCCAATGCAGGAAACTCAGGTTCAATCCCTGGGTCGGGAAGATCCCCTGGAGAAGGGAATGACAACTCACTCCAGTATTCTTTTCTTTTTTAATTTACTTATTTTTTAATTGAAGGATAATTGCTTTACAGAATTTTGTTGTTTTTGGTCAAACACTCCAGTATTCTTGCTTGGAGAATCCCATGGACAGAGAAGCCTGGTGGGCTACAGTCCATGGGGTTACAAAGAGTTGGACACCACTGAGTGACTAACAGTTTGCCAACACTTGTTATCGCTTGACAATAGCCATTCTGACAGGTGTGAGGTGATACCTTATTGTGGTTTTGATTTGCATTTCCCTCATTATTAGCACGGAGAAGGCGATGGCACCCCACTCCAATACTCTTGCCTGCAAAATCCCATGGACGGAGGAACCTGGTAGGCTGCAGACCATGGGGTCGCGAAGAGTCGGACACGACTGAGCAACTTCCCTTTCACTTTTCACTTGCATGCATTGGAGAAGGAAATGGCAACCCACTCCAGTGTTCTTGCCTGGAGAATCCCAGGGACGGGGGAGCCTGGTGGGCTGCCGTCTATGGGGTCACACAGAGTTGGACACAACTGAAGTGACTTAGCAGCAGCAGCAGCAGCATTATTAGCAATGTTGAGCACTTTTTATCAACCTGTTGAAAATATCTATTCTGCCATTGTTTGGGGAGGGGTGTTGCTGTTGAGTTGCATGAGTTCTTTATTTATTTTTTGGATATTAACCTCTTGTCAGATACATGATTTGCAAATATTTCCTCCCGTTCAGTAGGTTGTCTTTTCATTTTGTTGAGGATTTCTTTTGCTATGCAGAAGATTTTTGGTTTGATGTAGTTCCACTTGTTTACCTTTGTTGCTTTTGTTGTCAGATTGAAAAAGATTGCCAAGCCCTCAGGGTGTATGTGCATATATAGTTTAACTTGCTTTTGAGTGAATCTTTTGTTTTGAAACTTAATATCGTAATTCTCCTTCAGAGAACAGAAAACCCCAGTTGCTTCATCAGTTGTCTCCTGGTTGCTTTTCTCTAGAGCAGTGTTCTCAAAATGTAGACAGTGGGAAGCATCAGTGTTTCACAGGAACTGATTAGAAATGCATCCTAAACCAACTGATGGAGAAGGCAATGGCACCCCACTCCAGTACTCTTGCCTGGAAAATCCCATGGATGGAGGAGCCCGGTAGGCTTCGGTCCATGGGGTCGCTGAGTAGGACATGACTGAGTGACTTCACTTTCACTTTTCACTTTCCTGCATTCGAGAAGGAAATGGCAACCCACTCCAGTGTTCTTGCCTGGAGAATCCCAGGGACAGCAGACCCTGGTAGGCTGCTGTCTATGGGGTCGCACAGAGTCGGACACGACTGACGTGACTTAGCAGCAGCAGCCAACCAACTGAATTAGAAATTCTAGGGTCGATCCCAGCAGTGTTTGGCCCAGGACCCCTCCAGGTGATTGCAGTGCTCTGCAGTGTGGGAGCCACTGCTCCTGAGCAGGATTTCTCAGCCTTGTCACTGTTAGGCATGTGGGACTAGATAATTCTTTGATGCTCGGGTGGTGGTGGGGAAGGGGCTGGCCTGTGCATTACAGGATGTTTGGTAGCTTTCCTGGTCTCTGCCCACTCATGAGACGCCGGTAACACACTGCTCCCTATTCTCAGTCATGGCATTAAACAATGTCTCCAGACACTGCCAGATACCCCCTCAGCAGCAAAATCACTCCATTTGAGTATGACTGCTGAGAGGATGTAGAATTAATGGGTAAAACGGCTTCTCTATTAGAGTAGCAGTGACTATTTACTGAATCCCCAAGTTCTGTCCTGGGTGCTTTACAGCAGCCTTGTAAGATATGTTTGAAAGTTTAAAGCCGGGGCCAATTTATGTATGAAGTTTCTCATCTGTTCCACCAACTCAGTTTTGAGAACTAGTGTGTTCAGTTGTTACAGTGACTCATTTAGGCTGTATTTGGAACTGTATTCTTTAAACAAAAGGACTTTGACATATAAACAAATTAAAAAGTTATTTTAATCTGTTAACTCTTCTCGTATGTAAACATAACCATGTGAACTTCTTATTGTAAACTTAGTTGTTTCTGGATGCTGAGGGTTATTTTTGCTGACATGACTGTTAAATGACGAATCAACAGTATGCTGTCAGACTGTTAACATTTTTGGAGGTAAATGTGTCTTCTGTATTTTCCCTTTTTCTTCTGCTGTTGCCTTGCGTCTTCCTCTCCTGTTTTCTCTATGGTGCTTGACCTAGTACTGTATATGTTGATAAACACTTCTTTCCTTCTCTTCCCACTCATTTAAACTTTTACCTACTCTCTAACCAGTTCTTTATTATCTTTCTAGGGCCTGAATGGCAAGATAAACATTTCAGCTCAATAGTCTGTAATTAATGCTGCCCAGTGTGTTATCTATTCCTAGGTACCGATTTCATGCACTTTTAAACAAAGATCTAGAAATGACTTTATTGAGAATTTTAGAAGCCTCTCCCTTTCCACTCTCCTAGTCCTATCCCTGTGTCATTCTGTTTACCCCATCTGCCTGTGCAGACCTGTTCTGAGTAATGGCTGTGATAATGAGCTCTAGATGTCACAGTTCTCTGTGTTTTTTCTGAATCAAAGCAGTAACTGCAGTTCTCTAACAGTGCTAATTTCTTATTATTCATTGCATGTCTCTTCTATTGCTTTAGAAATGGTAAAAGATTCAGAAATCCTTTTATGCCAAATTTTATGCCAAATTTTGGTGTAAAAGGATTTCTGAATCTTGTACACATTTAAATATTAAACTGTTCCAGTGTTTTAATTAGCATTCAGAGAGTTGCAAGATTTTAACCCAAATGCTAGAAAACTAGAAAAGAAGCAGCCCATAAAAAATGAGAGCTAAATAAATGAACTTGTATATCTAAGACTCAGAGTATTCAGTCAACAGAGTATTCAGTCAAGTTCTGATCATTATCTTCAAAAAGTTAAAGTGAAAGTCACTCAGTCGTGTCCAGCTCTTTGCAACCCCGTGGACTATACAGTCTGTGGAATTCTCTTCCCACAGGGTTCCTTTATGATCCATACTATCTTTGATTCCCTGGCTTTTCTACATCTAGCTTATTTCTATCTTTCTCAGTAGAGGAGTATCAATAAAATATCCCAAATGCTATTTTTAATTGGAGTTAATTTCCATAAAGGATTTAACTAGAAAGATTTCACTTTATTTCAAATTACTATAAGCCACACTCAGAACTAAACTACATGATATATGCCTTTTTTTCTTAAACTAGCTTCTTGTTTTTGTTAATAAATTCAGATTTTTTTCCTACAAGTATATTAACCTGCACTTTTCACTTACCTTAAGGTGAAATTATTTTTATGTGGGTTTTTTCAAACCCTATGAAAACATTTTTGCAAGAAGAAAACTTATTGCTATTTATTCACTCAGACTATAGGGTAGGAAGAGCAAGGGAGAAAAGACCTTTAGTGGAGATCTAATATCTGGAAAGGAGGGAGAGACAGGAGCAATTTGCATAGGCTCCTTGACTAAAGGAGAAAGACTTTACATACAGAAGCTTTCCCCTAAAATTTTAATCATTTGTTTCAAGATGTTATATTACTCTGAGAATAATACTCTGTGGGATTCAGATATTTGAATTGTAAATGAATGAGTTGAGAAACACTCACAGAATCATTTCGAACGTTAATAACTTTATTCTTGTTTCTACTGGAATTATTAAACATCTTGAGCTTTTAGAATACATTGTATATATCACTTATTACTAAAAGCTATTTAATACATTTAAAATAATAGTATTTAGTCTAAAATAAATTCACTATAGAAAGTAATAGTTTATAAAATATTTAGTGGGCCCTATTTTTGAGGTATGTGTATAATTTTACAAATCAACTTTGTTTTGACAATGAATGAGTTGTTATAATAAATAAACTTTGTGGTAAATGCCACCTGAATAATCCTAGTAGCTGAAACTTAAACCATGCTTGAATTTTCCAGTTTTACTCATTATTGTCCTTGTCTGCTTTTAAGAGGTAGTTCCTAATTGAGTGACACTTTCAATTTTATCCTGTTGCATTTTTTTCCTCGTTCTCATTGAAAAATAATGCCTTAATGTATATGTTGAGTGAAAGTGAAAGTTGCATCTGACTCTCTGAGACCCCGTGGACTGCAGACCATGGAATTCTCCAGGCCAGGAATATTGCAGTGGGTAGCCTTTCCCTTCTCCCAGGGAATCTTCCCAACCCAGGGATTGAACCCAGGTCTCCCACATTGCAGGCAGACTCTTTACCAACCGAGCTACAAGGGAAACCCAAGAATACTGGAGTGGGTAGTCTATCCCTTCTCCAGCAGATCTTCCTGACCCAGGAATCGATCCAGGGTCTCCTGCATTGCAGGCAGATTCTTTACCAACTGAGCTATGAGGGAAGCCCCTCATACATGTTGAAGTAAATATTAAGTATTTATTTCTGCAGCAGCAGCTGCTGCTAAGTTCAGTTTGTAATCTGTAACTGTCAAAGATGAAATCTGGCTAACTATTACACCTGGCACTACCCATGAATTTTGAAGTATAGGACTCAGGAGTTTTTGATAATATGAACTTTCTATTCATTAATAGTTTCTCAGATTCCTGTTAATCATGCATCATTGAATTGACTAAACCTGGAGTTTTAACAAACAACCAGTGTTTTTGTTTATAGAAATATAACTGAAAGTTTTGTGATGTGGTAGCATCCCTGAGTCTGCTGGCCCAGTGACCTCAAGCCATTCATTTACCTGCTTTGAGCCCCAGTTTCCCTCAGTAAGTTGCTTTGAAAGCATAAAATTCATTTAGGGTTTTAAAAGAACAGTTAAATTCTGTTCAGGTGTGTTATTAATAAGTATGCTGTCTGAGGTTCTGCTATAATAAGAACCCCTGACTTTTCACTCTAGCATCACTTGAGTTATTTTCCACTTCTTTACCAGCCTAACTTCGGACATGCTTTTTACTTAACATCTCTCACTTAGTCATCTAAATTAGAAAAGAAGAGGGTGGGGGGGACTTGAACCATCAAGCACTACTAATACATGATAAAGGACCAGTCAGACAGTCAGACCTATTAGAAATTGTGATAACTTTATGTATGTCAGTGACTTCCCCCCTACATATAAGTAAAGGGAAGATTCTGTGTACTTGTTTTATTTTTTGTTTTTATTCTCTACATCTCTCAGTACTCAATTAGGTACATAATAGGAGGAAATAAACAGTTTGATAGATTTAACTCAACACACATCCTACAAAGTAAAAACTTGTTTGAGTACACTGTGACTTCTGTCAGTTGTTTTCCTTTTCTCTTTCTTGCCTAGAGTTAAACTAGAGATTCATAATATGAATTCCTTGCAAACTGGGGGCTTTTTTTTTTTTCTTTTTTAACGAATATTTTTTGCAGTGGATCTTCCTTGCTGTTCGGGCTTTCTTTAGTTCTGGTGTTCTTTGAGGGTTTCTTACTGTGGTGGCGTCTCCTGTTGCAGAGTGTGGGCTCTAGGCGTGTGGGCTTCAGTAATTGCCGCACACAGGCTCAGTAGCTGGGGGCCCTAGAGCGCGAGGGCTCAATAGTTGTGGCCCGTGGGTTAGTTACCTCACCGCATGTGGAATCTTCCTGTGTCTCCTGCATTGAGGGGCGGATTCTTCTCCACTGTACCATCAGGGAAGTCCCGGGACTTCTTTTGAAAAGATATTTTTCATGTCGCTGCCTTGGACAGATGTAATGGATTTGAAATAGAACAGAATTTACCTGGAATTATATTACATTTACTGAATTCCTGTGATGTCCCAGGCAGTCTTAGTGATTCTTCACAAGAATTAGATAAACACGATCAGCTTTTAAAATGAGAAAATGAGCTTACACAGCTAGTAAGAAGTGGGACCAGGATTTGATCCTAGATCTTTCATTCCAGAAGTTTTCCTATTACATCTGGAGGCTGTTAACTCTGGCTGCGTATTAGAATCATCTGGGAGTTTACAATAAGTACAGTTCCAGGGAATCTGGAGTGAGACCTTGGGATTAGTATTTTTTCAAAAGCTCCTCGAGTGATTCAAGTGGGCCACTAAAAATGAGAGGTGTTGCATTGTATATTGCATCCCCAATGACCACTGGTGCCCCCCACCTTTTTAATCTTTCCTTATTTGTCTATGAGTAATTATTAATAAAATTTTCTCATTTACAGTTTCTTATCAGAAGCATGAGGAATTTGTGTTAGAATAAAGAGAATATCCTGCATAATAAACATTACAAAGATATAACGAGTATAATGGAGTATCTTTACTCTGTTGGTCTTTCAAAAATCAAAATAGATTTTTATTTTTGTCTTCCGATTTTGGAGTGAGTGCTCTGATGAAGTGAAAATGGGCTTGGTAACAAGTTAAAGTTGTTTCTGGCTGTCTCAATTTGGGAAAGTGAAAACCTGTGATTCAACCTGAGAGAAAAAGTACTTTCTTATTTTATAGTCGTTTTGAAAGGTAATCTGTTTAACAATCTATAGATGATTTATGGAGGTGTACATTTCATTAATCAGTCTTGGCCTACCACTGTGCTCTGTAAATCTCTTTTTGGAAAACAAGCTACTTTATAAATTGTCTTTTAGAGTCAGTGAAGACTTGAATATGATTGAAGGTCATTCTTCCTTTTTTTTATTTCTAACTTGAGCACATAGAATAAGTTGGGGGTTTTTTGCATTATGAAGTTTTTGAGTTTTGAATCCTTTTTATGTTGTTACTGGCCATGTTTGAAAATAAATTTGAAGTAAATGTTTCTTAATTGGTTAGAATACAATAATTGAATTATGTCTGTTAAAAATAGTTTTTGGGATTGTTTCTTGGAACACATTAAAGATGATGTAACTTGCAGTTACGGTTTACTGATTGATGATATTGAAATTAAAATTTACAACTCTGACTTTTTCAATACTTAGTAAGATTAGGTTTTTTTTTTTTTAAGTTTCCAGCAATATTTATTTTTTAAACCATTTATAAAGTAACTAGTTTGGACTGGCTCCATTTGTAGACCTGTGCTATAAAGTATCTAACTATGAGCCTCTCGTCTACCTAGGTTAACAAGAAACCTTTTTTTTTTTTCGTCATGCTTATCTCCTCTCCCCTAATATTTTAAGAGTTGTTAGGAGAGACAGGGATTGAAAATTAATGGTTATTAGATGGTAAAGTTAGGAGAGGTGGAATTCATGCCAGCCTGCCAAGACTGGAGGACCACTCGGATGTTCTTGGACCACCTTTCCTGCTCCCACCACTGTTTCATGATATGGCTGAAGATTGATGCATTGGAAATTGATGGCAGGTAAATGGCAATTAAGTTGTTCCCACAGAGTGAGAAGATAGGGCCTTACAGGGTAGTTGAAAGGGTTGGAGGGAGTGAAGGGGCTGTAAAAGGAATCCCGTGTTGTAGAGGGTTACAGCTGGATTGCATTACGGCTCTTACTCTCCCCACCGTGGCTAGCAAAGGCCCTCAGTTGCATAACTTACGGAGGCAACATTCACGTAGAATTTCATGTGAATGTTGCAGACTCCCTGGTTGTGAGCCAGGCTGAACGCTCCAACAATCTTGTGATGATGGGGTTTTGGCGGAACCACTTTTTCATACTGGTTTTGACCCTTCACTTACCTTGTTACTGAATCTATGTGTAAAGGCTTGGCGTCTTTTGTTGAGAAGCCTAAGAGACAAAATGACCTTGTGCCAAGTACCGTTCTCATTATTTGGTACATATGAACTCATTATTCCTTCCAGTGACTCTACAAATACTATTAATAATATCTTGATTTTACAGATGAAGAAATTGATACACAAGTTTTAAAGTGTTGCTCAACTCGCCTAGCTATTAAGTGGCAGAGCCAGAAAGCAGACCCAGGCGGTGTGGCTCCACAGTGTCTGCTTTCCCATTGTGCTCTGCTGCATTTGCGATGCCTTCTTTTTGTTGCTCCACATTATCGAAGTCAGTCATGTATTTGGTTGTTTAATCATTTAGCAAACATTCATTGAGCATGTCCGTTGTGCCAGGAATTTTCTAGGGCTGAAGACAAAGGCCTTGCCCTCATAGAACTTATATTTTAGTTGGGGGACAGAGACATGTTTAGAAGAAAATTAAAAAATACTTTAGCTAGAATTATAAGGAAAGTCTTCTCTAAGGAGGCGACACTTCCACTGAGACTTGAATGGTGAGAAAGAAGCAGCTGTGTGAAGATTAGAAAAGTGAGGATTCCTAGCCTCTAACTGTGACATGGGAAGAAGCTTGGTGCTTTCTGGAGACAGCAAAGTAGCATGATTTTGGGTCTTAGTCAGTAAGCAGATTGGTAGACAGTGAGATCTCAGAGAGATGCAGACACCGTTGCATTACAAGGGGGTGGGAGGGGGCCGAAAGGAACCCGCTTCCTGGCAGGAAGTATTTTATCTGCAGCGACGTGTTGGTTGCCTGCATGCAGTTCTGAGTGGGATGCGGTCTGCCCCATTCATAGCCAACAAGGAGATGCAATGGATTTTTTCTTTTTAATGACGATGCTGGTACTTAGCTTCAAATAATCATATTGTTGAAGTATATTACAAAGCATTATTCCTTATAGTCCCTTAGAAAAATGTTTGGAAATTTATTCATTCGTGACATAATTTGATTTGTATGAGAAGTGCATTCTGGATCTGTTTTGGGGATGCGAGTAGAAGAGCGGAGACCAGTTAGGAGGCTGTCACAAAAGTTCAGATGAGAGACAGTAGTGGTTTAGGTGAAAGTTGTTGCAGTGAATATAGAGAGGATTACACTGTAAAAATATATATTGATTCCTCTTCTTGATACCAGTTTTCTAGACTGCGAGTTACAGCATCTTTATTCCAAGAGCCAATCCCAGTAATTGGCTTTTTTTTTTTAATAGCACTTCTTTTTTAGGGCAAAGGGGTATGGTAGTCCCTCCTTATTCATGGTTTTGTTTTCACAGTTTCCATTTCCTGTGGACATACGTGATCTGAAAATATTAAATGAAAAATTCCAGAAATAAACTATTCATCAGTTTTAAGTTGTGTGCTGCCCTGAGCAGCATGGTGAAGTCTCGCTCTGACTTCTGCATGTGAAGTGTAAGGGATGGTTCCAGTGTATCCACATTATGCGTTCTACCCTCCCATGAGTCTCGTAGTATCTGTCACAGTTATCACATCAGCGGTATTGGGATTGTGGTGCTTGTGTTCAGGTATCCCTTATTTCACTTAATGATGGTCCCAAATTGTTAGGGATGCTGGCAACTAGATGGTCTCTTACTGTGCCTTATTTATAAATTAATCTTCATTATGAGTGTGTAGGTATAGGAAAAAAACATAGTACATATGGGACTCATGGATACGTAGTGCTGTCCACTGTTTCAGGTGTCCACTGAAGGCCTTGGGACATAGCCCCAGTGGAGAAGGGAAGACTACTATAAATGTTTTCTCTCAGTTTATTCTGAGACAGTGATAGGCCAGGTCAAAAATTTCCTCAGATTCAGATTTTATTGCTCTTTTGATTAACTCCAACAGCGGATAGCCCAGAGTACAATCCTGCTGCCAAGATGAGTGTTTATGAACAGAATTAAGGACTGGCCTTAAGGATTGGTTCTCCTCTCAGCCTTATTACAAAGGCCAGCCTGCTTCTGTCTTCAGGATGAATTTTCAGGGGTCCTCGAAGAGTTTTCAGGGCTTCTTTGTTTTGATTAGGGCCTCCCCGCCAGATATATCTCAGTAACTTAAAGCCTCAAACAGAAGGGCTCATGGAAATGTGTGGGTGTGGCTCTGCTGAACTGCATCTGAGCACCATTGGACGTGCTGCGGTGTATAGATGCTTCCTCCCTGGGTCAGCCTGTTAGCTCAGTTCAGTCGCTCAGTCTTGTCTGAGTCTTTGCAACCCTGTGGTCTGCAGCACCCCAAGCTTCCCTGTCCATCACCAACTCCCAGAGCTTGCTCAGACTCGGTGTCCATCGAGTCAGTGATGCCATCAGTTGGTCAGCCTGACTGTCCTGTGACTCAGGACAAATGAGTTTGAGGATACAGGTCACTCATTTAACACAAATGGGTTTTTTGCCCTCTGATTTTTTTTCACAAAGATGTTTACTATATTACAATGTGAAGAAACTGGGCTTCCCTGGTGGCTCAGACGGTAAAGAATCCACCTGGCAATGCAGGAGACCTGGGTTTGATCCCTGGGTCAGGCAAGTCCCCTGGAGAATGGAATGGGCAATATTCTTGCCTGTAAAATCCCGTGGACAGAGAAGCCTGGTGGGCTATAGTCCATGGGGGTCACAAAGAGTCAGATACAACTGAGCAACTAACACACACACACACACACACACACACACACACGTGAAGAAATTAATTCAAATAGATCTATACTTGGATATGCTTTCTGTTGCAAAGCTTGAAAGCCTCTGGTCAAAACACTGCATCTATCATATGGCCGCTTGTAGTATTGATTTGAATAATACTATTGATAAATCCATAATTTTCTGAGGAATAGGTTCCTTTAAGCAGTAATTTTCAACCGTTTGCTTTTCTCTTCCAAGAAAAGCTCAAAGCCTGTGTTTTATGAGCCGTCAAGATCTGACACTTATTTAGGGTGCTGTAAATCTGTTCATTTTGACATCACAGACTTGAAGAGCAGGAAGTGGAATGGTATGCATGTAGGGGCCATTTCAGCCTTCCCTATGGTTCTGTCCCAGCGAGCAATACCGCAGTGCTGAACTGAGGCTGGGGTGCCGTCCTTCAGAGGACCTCCATATCTCCCATGGGATATTGTAAATAAACAGGTTATTCGTGGCATTTGAATATTAAAATATTATTTGCCTTGAGTTCTTAATAAAGCTTGAAAAACAGATACGTCCTTTAAAATTGCCACTTTTTTCTGCAGCTTTTTGCTTGTGAGGAATGAAGAACACAAATTAATCAATTTATTTCTGTGCTTCTTAGGAAGATCTTGGTTTAAAAATTTTTTTCTGGATTTTTAAAAATTTCCAAGACCAAAATAAAAGCTTAATTCATCAGCGAGTGAAAAAAAAAAATTGGTTGCCACGAGGGTTCTGAGAAATTCTGTTTTTAATATCTTTAAAAAATTATATTGACATTCTATAGCACAGGCCTTCAATTTTGTGATTTTTGATTGGGTAGCCATCATAAAAGATTGTTAAACTTAAAATACAGAAACCAACTTAGCAGTCATATTCATAATAACTGTGGCGAGAAGTGTGTAAGTTACCTTCTTTTCTCTTTTTCTTTGGATAAGCTAAGTGACTGCTAGTTTTAATTTTCTTCTGTCAATACTTAATTGTTTGTTTTGTTTTAGAATTAGGACTAGTTTGAAAACTGTTGAAATAGATGTACATTTACCTAAATTTACAGTTTAAAAAATGAGTAGCTAAAGACCACTGAGCTTCTTTTACTTGTAGGTTCTGTTTTCACGGCCAGTAATAACTCAGTTCCAGTATTCAGACTACTGCTTGGTAACAAATTAATATGTACTTGATTCATTAACATGTAGGAAATTAACACTACATCCTTACTCCAATTTTATTTAATTATTGGCTAGGGGTTAGAAGAGATCCTACTATTACAAAACCCAGTGTGAAAGACATTTGGTTATATACTTAAACTCAGCACTGATTTTCTTTTAATTTCTTCTATTTGTATCTTTCCTGTTAATAACTTTGACTTAGAAAAGTTAGATTATTTTTGGTTAGAATGTTTTTGATGTTATTGAGGAAATGCTAATCTTATTTAAGAACATATTATTTTTATAAGACAATTAAGCTAATATAAATTAATACAGATCCTTTATTTATTTATCTTTATTCCTTTTAAACATAGTTGTATCAGACTAGGTTCAGTCAGGAGATAGAAACCACACAAAGGGTTGAATAGATTGTTTTATATACAGAATTGTTAAACCCTGATAAAAGAGTAACTAGATATATAAGAAAATCAGACCTGTACCCTAGGGCTAGAGGAAGGTCACACTTACCAGGAGCCCCTTCCTAGGGCTGGGTTTCAAAATCATTGGAGAAGGTATATTCCAGCACATTGGATTAGTAGAGAAAGTCTCTGTTTTGCCAGGCTGGAGCAGGTCTGCAGTTGCTGGGAAATCAGGAAAACCTGGAGTGTGGGCCACCTGCAGCCAGTGGCACGGGCAAGCAGAGGGAGTGGCGGCTCTGGGAAACTGTAGATCAGCCACACACATAGGCCTGCAGAGGAAAGCAGGGCAGTGATACAGGGTCGGGGACTGCAGAGTGCAGATGCAAGAAGGAGCCCCTTTTTCCTGCAGTGTCCTTCCAATACTCTACTGAGAAAGCTTAATGTGATTGTCACGGTAGTGTGGGTGTTGGTCACTTGGTCATGTCTGACTCTTTGCGACCCCATGGACTGTAGCCCACCAGGCTTCTCTGTTCATGGAATTCTCCAGGTAAGAATACTGGAGTGGGTTGCCATGCCCTTCTCCAGGGGATCTTCCTGACCCATGGTTCGAACCTAGAGATGCTTAGAGAAATTGTGTCCATTATGCCAGTGTATATATTGAAAGCCAGATTTGGAGCTGAGAGTCAGTAAATTGATAATGTGTGTAGTAATGTTTCTTTTTCCAGTTTACTTTTTTGCGATATAGGTATGTGAAAGCTTTTTACTATTTTTCTGTACTTCTTATTTGTGTTTGCTTTCCTTTCTTTAGCCCTATTGACATTTTGAGTCAGATAATTCTTGGTTGTGGAAGCTGTCCTATGCATTATAGTATGTTTAGCAATACCCACTAGATGTTAGTAACACACATATATTGGTGACATCCAAAAATATCCCCAAACCCAAGGGGAGCAAAACCTTCCCTGCTTAAGGACCACTCCTTTAGCTCATTTCCCCCTCTCTATTAGAAACAGTATATATCTTTCATTAATAAAGATTTGCCTGTGGTTCTTAAATATTTTATTTTAATAAGGAGGTTGTCTTAAATAATTACAAAATTTTATTTTTAGAAAAGTTATTAGAACTATTTAGTCTGACTCTCTTTATTTCATCTGTTAGTGAATTAGGGCAGAGTTTTCAGTTGATATATTTCTAGTCACCTAGCTAGAAAGGTCAGTTTTCATCCCAATCCCAAAGAAAGGCAATGCCAAACAATGCTCAAACTACCGCACAATTGCACTCATCTCACACGCTAGTAAAGTAGTACTCAGAATTCTCCAAGCCAGGCTTCAACGGTACATGAACCATGGACTCCAGATGTTCAAGCTGGATTTAGAAAAGGCAGAGGAACCAGAGATCAAATTGCCAACATCCATTGGATCATTGAAAAAGCAAGAGAGTTCCAGAAAAACATCTATTTCTGCTTTATTGACTATGCCAAAGCCTTTGACTGTGTGGATCACAACAAACTGTGGAAAATTCTGAAAGAGATGGGAATACCAGACCACCTGACCTGCCTCCTGAGAAATCTGTATGTAGGTCGGGAAGCAACAGTTAGAACTGGACAAAGAACAATAGACTAGTTCCAAATAGGAAAAGGAGTACATTAAGGCTGTATATTGTCACCCTGCTTATTTAACTTATATGCAGAGTACATCATGGGAAACGCTGGGCTGGAGGAAACACAAGCTGGAATCAAGATTGCTGGGAGAAATAACCTCAGATATGGAGATGACACCACCTGAATGGCAGAAAGCGAAGAACTGAAGAGCCTCTTGATGAAAGTGAAAGAGGAGAGTGAAAAAGTTGGCTTAAAGCTCAACATTCAGAAAACGAAGATCATGGCATCTGGTCCCATCACTTCCTGGGAAATAGATGGGGAAACAGTGGAAACAGTGTCAGACTTTATTTTTTTGGGCTCCCAAATCACTGAAGATGGTGATTGCAGCCAGGAAATTAAAAGATGCTTACTCCTTGGAAGAAAAGTTATGACCAACCTAGTCAGTATATTAAAAAGCAGAGACATTAATTTGCCAACAAAGGTTTGTGTAGTCAAGGCTATGGTTTTTCCAGTAGTCATGTATGGATGTGAGAGTTGGACAATAAAGAAAGCTGAGCACCGAAGAATTGATGCTTTTTAACTGTGGTGTTGGAGAATACTCTTGAGAGTCCCTTGGACTGCAAGGAGATCCAGCCAGTCCATCCTAAAGGAGATCAGTCCTGAATATTCATTGGAAGGACTGATGTTGAAGCTGAAACTCCAATACTTTGGCTACTTAATGCGAAGAATTGACTCATTGGAAAAGACCCTGGTGCTGGGAAAGATTGAAGGCAGGAGGAGAAGGGGACGACAGAGGATGAGATGGATGGCATCACCGACTCAGTGGACATGAGTTTGAGTAAACTCCGGGAGTTGGTAATGGACAGGGAGGCCTGGAGTGTTGCAGTCCATGGGGTTGCAAAGAGTCGGACACAACTGAGTGACTGAACTGAACTGAGTCATCTAGCTATTTCGTTGGAGGTCTAGGATTAGAATCCAAAATTTTTTAATGAATAGTTATGTATTTAGTATTCTGTTATTCATTCAAGAGCATATGTTATGCATGTACTGTAGTAGGTGCTAGAGATTGAATGATGAGGCAGTAGTAAAATTTCAGCAATGCATTAAGAATCACTTTAGTTATCACATTCTTGTTTGATATCTGATGGTAGAAAGATAATTTTTAAAAGATATTGAATGAATGATTGATTCATATATGAAACGACTGTGGTTAAAGGAGCAACTCGTAGCATTAAGATGTAGTTTTGTGGTTCCAACTATTGAAATGGTTGTGGGCTTTGAATCAGAAGACCAAGAGTCTGGTTTTGGTTCTTAACTAAACTCATAACAGGCCGGACCTTAGTTGTCGTCTGTGAAATTGCCCTGGACTGACTGGATTCTAAATTCCCTGTGCTACCAGTTCTATTGTAATATGAGCCTTCCCTCAGATTGGGATTAAAAATGAGAATAGAGAAGGCCTAGAGGTTGTCACAGTCATCTAGGACAGGGCTATAAGAAGAAACAACTAAATTTTGTTTTTTACATATAACTTATGGCTCAAGCAGTATGAATAGATATCCAGTAAATTGGGTTGAGATGAGTCAATTAATAGAGCTTTAATACAGATGAGCTTTAATATAGATGCTTTAATATAGATGAGCTTTAATACAGGCTCATCTGAAATTCTGGAGTATTCATGTACTTTACAGAGACTTAATTCTGAGATGAATTTCTATATATAAAAAATATCTTAATGTAGAATTCTGGGTGAGTTCAAGGTGTTAAAAAAACAACACAGACAATGGGGAAAATAGTTGTATATTATTTATCAGATAAGGGGCTTATATCCAGAATTCATAGAGAACTCACAATATTCTACAACAAAAAGATAACCAATTAAAAAGAGGACGAAGGATTTGATAGATATTTCTCTAAAGACAATATGTAAATGTCTGGTAAACAAATGAAAGTATACTTAGCATAATTAGTCTTTACTGTTGTTTAGTCACCTAGTTGTGTCTGACTTTTTTGTGGGCCCCATGGATTGTAGCCCGCCAGACTCCTGTCCATGGGATTTCCCAGGCAAGAATACTTGAGGGGCTTGCTGTTTCCTTCTCTAGGGGACCTTTCAGGCCCAGGGATCAAACCTGTATCTCCTGCATTGGCAGGTGGATTTTTAACCACTGAGCTACCTGGAAAGCCCATAATTAGGGAAATAGAAATAAAAACCATAAGGGGATACCACTTCACACCCACAGAATGACTGTAATAAAGAAGATGGACAATAACGTGTTGGCAAGTTTGTGGACAAATCAGAACCTTCATACATTGTTGGTAGAAATGCAAAATGGTGTGGCCTCTTTGAAAAACAGTTTGGTAATTCCTCTAAACATAGTTACCATGTGGCACTTAAACAGTTACTATGCTGCTGTTGCGTCATTTCAGTCGTGTCCGACTCTGTGCGACCCTAGAGACGACAGCCCACCAGGCTCCCCCGTCCCTGGGATTCTCCAGGCAAGAACACGGGAGTGGGTTGCCATTTCCTTCTCCAGTGCATGAAAGTGAAAAGTGAAAGTGAAGTTGCTCAGTCGTGTCCCATTCCTAGCGACCCCATGGACTGCAGCCCATCAGGCTCCTCCGTCCATGGGATTTGCCAGGCAACAGTACTGGAGTGGGGTGCCCTTGCCTTCTCCGAACAATTACTATATAACTCAGCAATTCCATTCTTTGGTAATGTATGCAAGAAAATTAAAAATAATGCATCCACATAAAAACTTTTATGTGAATATTCATGGTAGCATTATCATAATAGCCAGAAAGCGGAAACAACCCAAATGTCCACAAACTGATAATGGGTAAACAAAATGTGGTATCTCCATACAATGAAATATAATTTGGTCATAAAAATGAGTGAAGTTCTGATACATGCTACGACTTGAATAAACCTTGAAAACATAGTAAGAGAAAAAGCAAAAAACAGATGCAAAAGACCACATATGATTCCATTTATATGAAATGTCTGGAGTAGAATAGAGATTAGTGATTTCCAGCAGATGAGGGGAGGGGATAATTATTAATGGATATGGGTTTCTTTTGGGAATGATGAAAATGTTCTGAAATTACATGTTAGCAACTCAGTGTATTAAAAAACACTCAGTTATATATTTCAAAACAGTGAATTTTAGAGTGTATGAATTATATATCAGTAAAGTTTGTTTTTTAAAAATTAAGCCTGACACTTTAAAAAAGGAATTGTTTAATCAGTCTGAGATTAAAAGTTCAACTGACAGTTATTTCTCAATTCTTTTAAAGCCTGTCCTATAATTTTATGGTTTTGCTGTTTAACATGTACAGTGTTTGGTGTTTTTACTTTATTTCCTTAAATAAGTTCTGGTTCAACTTTAGGTCACTGGAAGCTGTGCCTTTATAGACAGTAGGAATAAAATCAAGGGAAGCAAGACATTCATCAATACCAGATGTTTTTTGCCATGATACCCTCAGTAATCATAATCTGTTTAGGGTGTCTCTTAGGAGAAAAAAATGTCTAATGGAAATATCTAGGAAGAAGAAGGAACAATAATGTAGAAAAAATTAATTTTATATCTTGCTTCATGTTTAGTTATGGAAAGGTAAGTTTAAGAAGAAATAATATATAAATAATGCCCTTTCAGAAAATTAAATTATAATATACACCTTTAATAAATAATTTATCGTTACAGACAGATTTGACCAGTTTTGGGCCATCAATCGGAAACTCATGGAATATCCTGCAGAAGAAAATGGATTTCGTTATATCCCTTTTAGAATATACCAGGTAGGAAGTAACATTTTTAACAATACCAACTTATGAAAGCCTTGAACATCTTACTTCTTAAAACACTTTTGTCCAATGTCTTTTAAGTTTACATAGTAGCTGAATAATACTTATTAGGACTTTCCAGATCTCTTTCTTTGGTGGCAGTCAGATCCGAGACTGCACTATGAAGTATGTGACTCATATAGTGGGTCCTCACTCATATAATCAGTCCTCTTTATTTGCAGATTCTGTACTGGCAGATTAGCCTGCTTGCTGATACTTATTTGCAACCTCAGAGTCACCATTCAACAGTACTACCCTAGACATGGGCAGAGTGATGAAAAATTTGATTTGCCCTATATGCACATTTTCAGTGATGCTATGCCTTCTTAAACCATAAAATGTGCTCTCATACCTAGTGCCACATTCTACACATTTTTATGCTTTTTATTGGTAATTTTGATGTTAGAAACGATTCCCAGACATAGTGCTGAAGTGTTGTCTTTATTCAGAAATGTACATAAAACACAATTATGTATTGATGAGTTGAAGAATACATGAGCAGAGACTTGCAGTAACCCTTGTATTCCATTGGTTCAGTGTTTGCTAATTCAGCGTTTGCAGTGACTTTATAGAACATGAGTACTGCAGATGAGAATCGACTGTATTTGTTTTAGATGATGGATCTTCAGTGCTGTACAACAAAATAAATGGTAGCTTCTCACTACCATACCATTTCATGGGGTTAAAAAACTCCATGTTTCTGTAGAGTACTTTAAAACTACCATATGTTTCCTATATAGCAATACTGAGTGAATTTTTATGGATGGTATCCAGAAAGCAAGTTGCCTACTATCATGGAAAAAGCAGTTAAGAATAGAAACTATTAATAGATATAGTATCATAGACGTAGACCCTCATCTAGCAGGACCTCCATTCAAATTAAAGAGATTGTATCATAACTTCCCTTTGTAGACATTTTTACTATATCATAGTCTTTACTTACAGTTACTTCTATGGTTATCTTTTAATCTTTTATAGAGCCATCATATAAATGTGTGTTCAAAAAGGAAAGTAAACCATCCAACTGAAAACAAGTAAAAACCAAAAATCCCAATATACTTTATGAAACGTTTTTATGACTTTAATAAGGTTGCTTCTCAATTATTAATAAAGATAATGGCAAATAGACTGTTTAGATCATAGATTAATAATACATACAACATAAATAAAATGAGAAAAATGACTGATGGAATGAAATCAGATAATCTAATTAGCCACCTTCTTCTGCTTCCTTTTTTCAGAAAAATTAAATTTTTATTTTTTTAATTTTATTTTATTTTTAAACTTTACAATATTGTATTGGTTCTGCCAAATATCGAAATGAATCCACCACAGGTATACATGTGTTCCCTATCCTGAACCCCCTCCTCCTCCCCTCCCCATACCATCCCTCTGGGTTGTCCCAGTGCACCAGCCCCAAGCATCCAGTATCGCATCGAACCTGGACTGGCGACTGCGTTCCATATATGATATTATATGTATTTCAATGCCATTCTCCCAAATCATCCCACCCTCTCCCTCTCCCACAGAGTCCAAAAGACTGTTCTATACATCAGTGTCTCTTTTGCTGTCTCGTATACAGGGTTATTGTTACCATCTTTCTAAATTCCATATATATGCGTTAGTATACTGTATTGGTGTTTTTCTTTCTGGCTTACTTCACTCTGTATAATAGGCTCCAGTTTCATCCACCTCATTAGAACTGATTCAAATGTATTCTTTTTAATGGCTGAGTAATACTCCATTGTGTATATGTACCACAGCTTTCTTATCCATTCATCTGCTGATGGACATCTAGGTTGCTTCCATGTCCTGGCTATTATAAACAGTGCTGCAATGAACATTGGGGTACACGTGTCTCTTTTAATTCTGGTTTCCTCAGTGTGTATGCCCAGCAGTGGGATTGCTGGATTATAATTGCTGATTCCTTTTTTCAGAAAAATAAAATTTTAATTCCATAAGTCTTTGTTAAGCACAGGTATTACATAGTGGATTTGGAAATGCCATACCTTATTTATTTATACTGTATCTTATATCATGAAGAATCTGAGGCAATTTACAGGAATATATTTTGTACAGAAGCAAAATAGAAAAAAATTTAAAATCAGAGCCACTGAAGATATAAAATGGAAGCTCAGCATGAAATTACCTACACTATGAATAAGTGAGATCTTCAAATTTATTAAAATTTTTAAATTTAGTGAAATTGACTTTAAATTTGACTCAAAGCTTCTTTGCAGCCAGAGCAAGGGAGAAAGAAATGTGATGAGATATAATTTTTTTTCATTTTATATATGATGAAAATTTACTAGGGTATCAGAGAAGCTAACTTTTCTTGGGTACCGCATAGGAAAGAAATTTCTCACGTGACCACATTTAGAGGGAATGGGGCAATATCCTTTATATCTCACCTATAGTTAGAAGCACAATAATAGTTTCAATAAAACTGCTTCCTAATGTGTCACTTAGTGAAAACTAAAGACAGTGTATCATAAGCCATGGATCATCCACAGTGCAATAATGAACTGGGGAAGTAATTGGAAGGCAAAGACAAAAGAAAATTTTAGGTTATTTTATGGAAGAATGCTATTTATCAAATAAGAAGGAAAGTTACTGATGGAGCAAGGCAATTGAGGGTTGGGATAAATCTGTAAAGGTTAATCCAACAGAGGAAGAGGTTTTCAGAGACCTGTTAAGGAAAAGGACAGGAAGCAGTGTTGCCACTGGCATGGGAGAATCTCAGTGTCCTCTGTATGGCGCAGGAGAGGCAGAACAGTTTTGCACGTGTTACGTTCAACAGTGGGCAAACAGGACAGTTCCTGTGTTTGTGTAAAATAACGTGGGAAAAGGCGGCAGGAAGTCTGCGTGTTTGTATTAAGAGAAAACTGTCTCTTACTACACGATTGCTTAGACATTCCATAAGAGAAACTTCCAGAGTGGTTTTATAGAACGAGAATCAGTAATGATATGCTTTGGTTATCCCACAGAGAAAAGCCAGAATTGAGTAAGATATTATGGACTAAGTATATGTGGGAGACCTGGGTTCCATCCCTGGGTTGGGAATATACCCTGGAGGAGGGCATGGCAACCCACTCCAGTATTCTTGCCTGGAGACTCCCCATGGACAGAGGAGCCTAGTGGGCTACAGTTCATGGAGTCGCAAAGAGTTGGACACAGCTGAGCAACTAAGCACAACACAGCAACAGTAGTACTTCAAGTGGGTGGGATGTTTTATGTGGTCTATAAATCTCATAGGAAAAGGCTACGTCTTCACCATCACAGACATAGATATTGGTGATAAAAATGCAGATTAAAAGCAGTAACGGGCTATTACAGAATTTTAAGAGTGGTCCTTATGTTTTCTGAATGGATTTCTTCTTTTTTTTTTTTTTAAATGCAGGAACCTACTTTGGGGTTGAACTTGGATGGTGTGGATGGGGACAAGTGAGATTGACTCAGGGGGCTTGACCCTGTCTTCCTAGGGTCAGTAGTTGTAGTGTCACATATTTAGGGGAATTCTAAAGCACAATTTGAAGAACTACTCTTTATCTAGGCCAAGACAGGTTCAGTGATTTGCCCAGGTTAGGAAGTTCTTGATCTAGCTAGCACTCTGGATACACTAATACCTTCAACATGCTAGTGGTATCTTTGAAGGCAAGGTTAAGGTTTCTTTTTTCCTTTTTGATTCTGTGTAGTAGGATTAGTACAGTGTTATTATGTACACTGTAAGTGCTTCACAGGTACTTAATTGAATCTTAGAGTATTAAAGCGCCAAAGATTTCATAATTCTAAAGCTGAAAAAAAATTTATAGTTCAAATAATCCAAAACTGAAAAAGCTAGCTGCCTTTAATAAGGATAGTGCTGTTGTAATAGCAGAAGAAAAAAAAACACTTTTAGAATTAATTAAAATGGTTGGAGACTAGTAGGAGCAAGTGGAAAAGAGCTGTTGGAAGGGTTGCATGGCAAAAACAGTGCATTGTATGCACCCCTGAATTCCAGCACTGAACTGGAAGGGAGGCCCCTAAGGCTCTGTGGGAGATGTGACACTGACTAGCTGTGTGTCCACAGGTGCTTACTCAGTCTTGCTGGGCCTTCGTTTCCTCATCAATAAAATGAAAAGGGCATAACTGAGTGAACTTATACATCTGTTTGGAATTGTTCTTTAAAGAAGCCATATTACAGGTTTATCTAATTGTATCAGTGATGTTCTTTTTAAAATGTTTTATACTCCTGGTTTCAGAGCAAATTTATCAGTTTTATAGTAAACATAGTTCTTTCCTTTATGTCACTGTTTGTATGACTTTAAAATAATTTCTGAAATGATTCATCTTGAAAATTCATTAAATCATTCAGCAGTCATTAATAGTTGTTTGGGACTATTATACCGTGAGCTCTATAGGCATACCTAAAGCCTAGCAAAGTACCTTATTTGTGGAATTTAGTTGAATAAAATAGAGATTCTAAAGACATTTCCAAAAAACAGAAGCTCCAAAACTAATTTGAGATATATACCTCCCAACACTTACTGGGTGGTTCAGTTCCAGCATGTGTATTTAACTATAGATTGCAAATGCTTGAAGCTCCTTAAGGGAAAGTGGGTATTACTATTACTAACGTAGGAATTGTAGGGTTACTGTTGCTAGAATAATAGTGCAGATGTACAGAATGTAGATCTTCTCTTTCACATTTACCATTCTTTTCTGGGGAAAATTACCAGATGTGTCCTTACCTCTTACCGCTGTATCATAAATGCAGTGATACTTAGAATGTATGTGAGAGAGAGGGAAAGAGAAAGAGAATGTGTACATGTGAGAGAGAATGGTTTTCATAAACTTCTATAATTAGATAGAAAGTGGGAAGCTAGAGAATTCTCAAAATTTGATTGCCAAAACCTGGTTGCCAGGTGGGGACTCCGTTAGGGCAGAGCTTGCTGCCTGTTCTTTACTTAGTCAAGGCAGTGGCGCTGTTTCTTCAAGCAGGTGGAGACAGAGCCTCAGGGTTTTATCGGAACTCTTTATTGACCTACGTAACTTTGCTTTTGGCTTTACCCCTAGCTGGTTTGGTTTTGAACTTGATTAAAACTTTAGACATGAGATGCATAAGTGAATATAAAAAATTAGGAGTCTCCGTTTTTGCCCACTGTCTGTTGGCTGGCTCTTTCCATTTCCCTGTTTTGTATTTTTGAGTCTTCATAAACGCCTTGACCAAAGGAAGATGGCATCTGCTGTTTTCCTAGATTATATGATCTAAAGATAATACCAGATTTCTGCTACTGACTCCCTTATACATAGCTCTTTAATTTGTATTGTTGGGATAGTCCATTGATTAAGTGTAGCTTTTACTTATGTGGCATTTTGATTAATGTGCACCTTTCATTTGTTTAATATATTAATAGATCTCTGTACTATTTGAGACCTTAAATTAGTAAATTTAAATAAAACCTCGAAATCCAGGTTTATTAATAAGACAAATGAAGGACATAATTTCGCTAAACTTTTTTTCTTTGTAGAATTCTAACAGAATTCCTGTATAGCAGGGGATAAAAAGGGAAGGACAGTGAGTGTAGTATGCTTGAGTGAGGTTCATGTCATCTTTGGAGGCCTCACAACTGTCTTAGGAGGTAGGGATCTTTATCTCATTTCCCGCATGAGGAAGCTGAAGCTGAGGAATTCTAAATGACTTGCCGAGGGGCACACATACAAAAAGTGTGAAGACTAGAATTCAGACCTAAGTGAGACTTACAAACAAAATATTATTTTCTTCCTAAAAATTAAGTTTACAGAATTTTCAAGACATAATTATCACATAAAGTGAAGTCCATGAAGTCCACTTTGACCAAACCTAGAAAATCCCTAACTATCAATATTCTTTAAAGGTTGACTTTTGTGCAGATTGTTGGAAAACTTTAGTTTTTTTCATCTGTAATTTGATTATCAGTGGGCTCAGAATGACTGTAATCCAATGACAGAATTTTAGTGGTAAAAGTAAAATAGGACCAAAAGTAGTTTGGAGATCCATTATTGACCAGAATGTGTCATTTCTGTCATTTACATAACAGTTTGGTTTGGTGTGTGTATTTCAGGTCTGCGTTCCCGAAATCCAGGTGCTTCATATTAACTAGTATTCTAGAGATGAGGTTAATGGCAGGAAGTGCCTCAGAAATGTAACTAAAATGTTATTTAGCCTACAGATGTCATTAATGAGGGTATCTGTGAAAAAGATTTGTAAACTGACTGTGACATCCTCAGGCATTGATATTTAGGTTATAGTGTGAAAATTAGGCACATAATTTCTGTTTTTCAAGAAGCAGTGGATTTATAAGTGTTATCTGCCAGTATGCTGCATGTAAGAAAAAGTTGTCTCATTCTAATCATTCACCGAGTTCCTTTGTTCACAAATATTTGCATGCTGTGCTTGCTCTGTGCACAGGGGATGCAAATGGTGATTAATATGGTACATCACCCTTTAAGAATTTATAATACAATAATAAAAGAAATAAATGTACAATCAAATTTTAAATCACAACTGTGATTGGTGCTGTGAAGGAGAGGTATATAGTGCAATAAAGGCTAGTTCCGCTGAGGGGAATTTGATCTGTTTTAGTAGGGCAGAGAAGACTTCTTTGATGAAATGTCCTGTCTTTTGAGGTCTGACAAACGGATGGAATTAGGTAGGCAAAGAGTAATGAGAGGACTTTTGTCCGCAGAGGGGATGTAAGTATGAGGACAGCCTGTTGCTCTTGAGCACAGAGTTGGGGGCAAAATAAATATGTTGCTTATTTTTCTTTTGGGTTATTTATCTTGTTATTTTACAAAAGATTATTTTTATAGATATTAACCATTTTCTATCAAACACTGTAAAATATAATCACAACTTTAAAATTCATCTTGATTTTTATAGTATCTTTCTATAAAAAAATGTTTTTAATGCTTTATATGCCCAATTATTATATATCTTTTTCTTAGTCATATATGGATTTCTTTCTTTGTTAAGAAGGCCCCCCCCCATACACCTGCAGGTTTTACATAGTTTTCTTACCTATCTTTTCTTGTAAGATTGGTTTTTAATATGTAACTCTTTAGCTCATCTGGAACTTATTTTTGTGTGCTGTGTGAGATACAGGCATACAGCTTTATTTTCTTCCAGGCGATAGCTAGCTGTAGTGGGTTTATTTATTATATAAACTAAGGGTGGGCAAACTTTTTTCTTTAGAGAATCAGAAAATAAAGGTTCTCAGCTTTGTAGAGCAAATGGTCTCTGTTGCAATTGTACAGTTCTGTAGCTTGGAAGCAACCATAGACAACTTGCAGTTGATGGGCATGGCTGTGTTCCAGTTAAATCTCTATCTCCAGAATCAGGACAAAGGCACAGTCTGGCTTGCAGGCTGTAGTGTATTGATTCCTGATATAAACTATTCTTTTCCTATTAGATAAAAGTGCCACTTCTGCTTTACATTAAAATAGCTTGACTTAGAGGGATCTGGTTTTGAATTCCTCTTCCATTCCATTGGTTTATTTGTTTATTTTTATGGCAGTATTATTTTTATTTGATTTTAATGTTCTGATATTTGCTGGGGCAATTCACTGCTGACCTTTTTTCCAGTCTTGGTTAGTAAGTGGGAATACATTTCTGTTTTAATTTTAGTAAAATTCACCTTTTTATGTCATTAAATCTTCCCACATAAGAACACAGTACATTTTTCTTATTCAGATTTGGTTTTATGTTTTCCAGTAGGCCCTTTGTCTTTCTTTTAAATTTATTTCTAGGTGTTTCTTAGATTTTGTTTTTCTTTATTTCATTTCCATTTCTAGATATTTATTTATGGCATCAACCAAAAAAAAAAAACAAAACAAACCCCTCTTCCCACAATTTTTGTCAGCCGTTTCTTGTTCTTGCTTCATTGCATTGTTAGTATTGTGTCGCCAAGACCATGTTAAATAATAATGTTACTAGCAGTAATCAGCCTTTTCCCCCAGCTTTTCCCTTAGCCTTTGGGATCTGTAAACTCATTGGTCCTTAGGCTCATGTCCACCCAGAGGGGCAATACTGTAGAGGTTTGTAGTTTCCCATGTAGATCTTGCCGCCTTGCTCTCTCCAGTAGTTACTTTAGCTCAGAGAGCCACTTTGTTGGTAGGAGACAGATTTGGGAATCGAAGGAAGAGGGGGAAGCATTAAGCTTCCAGCTCCCAGAATCCTCTCCACATACAATTGTTATTATGCTGTTTTTTCATGTAAAGAATTTATAGCAGTAATTCTCGGGGCAAGGTATAATGCTAAATTCATGCCCTAGCTGTGGTGGTAGCATACTACAATGAAACACCTATGCTTAAAAACAGGATTTGTATTTCACATGTAAAGACACAAAGTATAGAATGGATGATCAGTTCTCAAAGTAACTTCACTTCTGATCCAAGTGAAGACAACAGTTAAAAAATTATAAATAACTTGCAAGTTGAAGGCATGTCATTCATTTTCACCTTTCTGTAGAGATACAGCTTATGAAGTTAATTTAATTTCTTTACAAAGTATTTTAAACATTTATTAAACAGCTAAAGAGAATTTCTTCTTTAGTAAATGCAAAGAAGCAGCCGAGCCTCTTGTGCTTGTATCTTTGTTCCCCTCACAATGCCGTACACATAATAGGTGCTCACAAAACACACAAACTATATATAACAAGCTAAGGAAGTTCTCATTATCTATGAAGGTGGTGGCCATTCTGGTCTCTCAATAAAATAGACTGTAACATTCATACCATACATTTTACTGTAGAATTCTGGGCTGGATTTTCTGTTGAGTAAACTATCATTGAGCTTCCCATGAGGCACTGGTGTAAAGAACCTGCCTGCCAATGCAGGAGACCTAAGAGACATGGGTGTGGTCCCTGGGTCAGGAAGATTCCCTGGAGAAGGAAATGGCAACCCACTCCAGTATTCTTGCCTGGAGAATCCCATGCACAGAGGAGCCTGACAGGCTGTAGTCTATAGGGTTGCAAGGAGTTGAACATGGCTGAAGTGATATAGCATGCACACAGAGAAACTATCATTCTCTACTGTTGCTCTAAAGTAGAACAGAGCTGTATGAAAATATAGTAATAAATTATTTTTGTGCAGCACTTTATATTTTGTGAAATACTTTGATCTTTACAACACCTTTGTGTGGACAGAGCAAATATTACTGTCTCTTCTAAGCTGGAAGTTAATGACCAGATAAAGGACACAAAACTAGTAAGCAGTTGAGCAAGGACTAGAGTGCAGATCTAGCTCTGTTTGGTATATACATGCACACATATTCTAAAAGAATCTCTTTTTTGCAAGAACATAAATATGTATTGAGACTTTAGCAGTTGAATATGAGATGAATCTTTTGCAGACATAGATTAGTTCAATTAATGAGGAATTGGGGGCGTTGATTTGAGTTTTAAGGGATTGAAAAAATAAAGAGTTCAACAATCTTTCCTTTCGCTGCCTTTGCTTTTGGTGTCAGATCCAAAGAAATTATTTGCATGACCCTGTCGAGCAGCTCACCACTTTTATGGTTTCAGGTCTTAATCCATCCAAGTCTTTAATCTATTTTGAGTAAATTTTGTGAATGGTATAAAATAGTCATCCAGTTTCATTCTTTTGCATGTAACTGTTCAGTTTTCCCAGCACCATTTATTGAAAAGACTGTCCTTTTCCCTATATTCTTTGATCTTTTGTTATAAATTAATTGACCATATACATGTCTGTCGGTTTATTTCTGGGTTCTCTGTTCTGTTCCATTGTTCTGTGTGTCTCTCTTTATGCCAGTACCATACTGTTTTGATTACTGTAGACCTGTAATACAGTTTGAAGTCAGGGAGTGTGATACCTCCAGTTGTGTTCAGCTTAAGATTGCTTTGGCTATTCAGGGTCTTTTGTGGTTCCACACCACAAAATTTTATGATCAAATAGTCTAATGGGTTGTTTTTTTGAGATATAATTCACAGACCATAAGAATTGCCCTTTTAAAGTGACAGTTTTAGCATTTTACAGAGTTGTGCAGTCATCACTGCTGTCTAGTTTCAAAACATTTTCATCACCTCTAAAAGAAACTCCATACCCATTAGCAATCACTTCTCTTTCCTCCTCCCCCGGCCCCTTGCAACCACCAGTTTACTTTCTGTCTCTGTGAATGTGCTATGTGGACATACAAATGAAATCATATTACATGTGTCTTTTTGTGTTTGCCTTCTTTCATGTGGTGTAAGTTTCATCTGTCTTGTAGCATATAGTACCTCATTCCTTTTTATGACCAACGTTCCTTTGTATGGATATACCACATTTTGTTTATCCATTCATTGGTTGATGCATATTTGGCTGGTTTCCACTTTAGGGCTGTTACTTTCTGTGAACATTCATGTACAAATTGTGACAGTGGGCATATGTTTTCAGATTTCCTGAGTGTATACCTAGGAATGGAAATGGTGGATCATCTAACTCCATGCTGAGCCTCTTGGAGAACTGTTGTACTGTTTTCCAAATCAGTTGCACCATTTCATGTTCCTATCAGCAGTGAATGAGAATTTCAGTTCCTCTATGTCCCTGCCAACATTTGTTATTATATACCTTTTTGATTAGTCATCCTGAGTGGATATGAAGGGATATTTCATTATGATTTTGAAACTGCAAGGAGATCCAATCAGTCCATTCTGAAGGAGATCAGCCCTGGGATTTCTTTGGAAGGAATGATGCTAAAGCTGAAACTCCAGTACTTTGGCCACCTTGTGCAAAGAGTTGACTCATTGGAAAAGACTCTGATGCTGGGAGGGATTGGGGCAGGAGGAGAAGGGGACGACAGAGGTTGAGATGGCTGGATGGCATCACTGACTTGATGGACATGAGTCTGAATGAACTCCGGGAGTTGGTGATGGACAGGGAGGCCTGGCGTGCTGTGATTCATGGGGTCACAAAGAGTCGGACACGACTGAGCAACTGAACTGAACTGAATGATACTGAGCTGGAGAAGGAAAAGGCAACCCACTCCAGTATTCTTCCCTGGAGAATTCCATGGACAGAGAAGCCTGGCAGGCTAAGTCTGTGGGGGTCACAAGAATCGGACACAACTTAGTGACTAAACTACTACTGCTTATGATCCTGAGTATCTTTTCATGTACTTACTGACCATTTGTGTATTTCCTTAGGAGAAATATCTTTTCTTTGCTTATTTTTAAATTGGGCTGTCTTTTCACTATTGAGTTGTGAATGTATACACATATATATACTGAGTTGTGAATATATTTTATATATTCTGAATACAAGACCTTCACTAGATATTTGCTTTATAAATAGTTACTCCCATTCTTTGGACTGTCTTTTTACTTTCTTGGCCATGTCCTTTGAACACAGACGTTTTTCATTCTGATGAAGGTCCAGGTCTTTTTGTTGTTGTTGTTGCTTATGCTTTCATATTGTCATATCTAATAAAACTTTGCCTAATACAAAGTACATTTCCTTATAAAGTTTTGTAGTTTTGTTTCTTTCATTTAGGTCTTTGATCTCCAAAACTTGCATGTTTTTAAATTTTTCTTGCTCTGTTCATTCCTCTTAAGAATAGCCTCTACTTCCAAAATGCTTCATGACTCAGCTCAAATGCCATTTCCACCAAGAAGTCTTCCTTGATTTCTCCATATGTGCCCCAATCCTTCATACCATGTATAAATTATTTTCTCTTTCTCTGAATTTTGTTTTAAAGCGTTCCCTTCTACTTTTTATTATGGCAAGTGTGTACATTAGGAAGAAACCTTAAGAATCATCTTGTTTAACCCCCTAATTTTAGAAATACGACAGATAGCTTGCACAGAGCTCTTACCCAAATGTTCGATTGGGTATTTAATTGCAGAGACAGAAGTAGAACTTGAGTCTTGCATTTCCAGCCTAATTATTTTTCTACACACAGAATTTGTAATATAGACCTTTCTTAAGCTCTTTTGCAGTATTTCACCATGGACCTGTTAAAGTCTGTGTACAGTTTCTCTGTAAGATGTAACCTGTGAATTCCTGGAGGTCAAGGAGTTGTTTCATTTCTCTCTGTATCTTTAGAAACATTTCTCAGAGACTTTTTCCTGCTAAAATAAATAAATGAATAATGCTTTGGTTTAGAAAATTAATATTTTTAATATAAGATTACAATGATACCCCCTTAGATACCTTTTGAAAGAAATTGATAGGTTGAGGCCTGTAGGGGGCAGCCCAACACAGCAAGTTTTGATTGCCCTTAGTAAGCTACCTACTATTCTCTGAGATCGTTTTCAACTTAAATTGCTTCTTATGTGGGTTTTTGAAAAACGAAAGTAACGATTAATGACAAACTTATTTGATGGGTTTTTTTTTTAATTGTCTTGTATAGGAATGGAAAGTTTTTGATGCAGATGATATGCTGTTTTGTTTTTAAAGCATTTGTGTTTTTGTTTTGTTTAGTCACTGAGTTGTATCCATCTCTTTTGCGACCCCATGGGCTGTCGCCTGCCAGGCTCCTTTGTCCATGGGATTTCTCAGGCAAGAATATTGGAGTGGATTGCCATTTCTTTCTTCAGAGGATCTTCCCGACTGGGTCGAATCCTACATTCCAGGCAGATTCTTTACCATCTGAGCCACCAGGGAAGTCCTTTAATGCCACAATAGCACAGATAATATAATGGCAAATGTTGTCCCTAATTTATTGTTAGAGAAGTTAAAGCATGCAAATTAATAGTATTATTGCAGACTACTAGTTATTATTAAATGAAGTCCGTATTTTCTTATTAATTTGTTACACTTAGCTAGGTCATTGTTTCATTTACTGTTTTCAAGAATAAAAAACATTGCTGGTAATTAAAGTAAGCTATAGACAAATAACAACAATACCTAACATTTATTGAGTATTTGTGTGCAGGTACTATTTGAAATACTATTTTACATGCATTCATTCATTTATTCCTCATTACTGTCCTCTGGGACATATGCTGGTACTGTCCCCGTTGTGTGGATGAAGTAATTGATTAATTATTGAAAACTGCCCAGGATTACTCAGTAAGTGGAAGAGCTGGACTCTGAACTCAGGCAGTCTGGCCTCAGAGCTCTCACCCTTCATCACTGTCCCTTGGATACTTTGTTAAGCTCATTACTTTTATTTTCTTACTCCTTTCTATCACAACTTTCCATTTGAGACTGTTTTCCAGTTTTTACACACATCAGGCTTCTTATTACTCCACGCTTTCTGTTGTTTCCTGCTTTTCTTCGTCTTCTTCTTCTAGTAGAGAAAATGCATAGACAGAAAGTAAAAACATGACATCCTCCCTTTAGTGCGAAGAGATTGAAACAGATAGTTAAAGTTGTGTGGTTTTCTTTCTCTTTTATTTACAGAATGTTCTTTTTCGAATTACCAATTAAGTAGTTTTTAGTGAGCACGTTAAAACATGAATTCTCAAATTTAGGGATGGAATGAACTTTTTTCTTCCTGCTTAAGCATGTAGTACCATGGGATAATTTTAAGAACTGAAATATTAAATATCTTATTTTTAAAAGACAGATTGTGGTAAGATAGGCTTAATTATTTCACTAAAAATGACTTTTTAGATCCCTTTGCAAAAAAATTATTAGTTGTGATAAGATCCTTATATTTTATTATGGTATTCTAATATATGTAAAAATTAACCTTACTTCCAGTTATTGGTGTGTATTTTCTTTCTCATTCTTTCCTTTCCGTAATTTCAAGTTTCCTTAAACACTCTGAGAATGTGAGTAGATATGGTAAAAATAAATTAGACTTCAACTAGTCAATTTGAAAAAAGCTTAGGTTAACTGAGAGGCATAAAAAATGATAATTTGGCTAAAATGAAAATGAAGCTGTTTCATACCTAAGTGTTCAATGGTATTTATATCACAAAATAAGATTTTAGTGTGTAATTTTTTAAAGAAAATATTATCAAATTGTTTACTCCTTGGTTTATTAAGGCACCTCATATTACAGTTAATATTTGAGTTTCTTGCAGGAATTGTCACCCTATTCCATGGTTAAGCTACACCTTAGGATGGTCATCAGCTGCTTTAATGAGTAGATTTATTATAGCCTTCCCATCTTTTTCTAACTGACATGGGTTTTAGTTTCCTGATTTACTTCTGGCCTAGTGAAGTCTTGGTAGGTGCTAAGCTCAATCCCTGTCTAAAGAATGTTTATTTCTTCAGCCTTACTTTTCAAAAAGATTTCCAAGACCCAGATCATCTCTGCGTGTGTCATTATCACAGTTTTCTCTCAGTCTGTTTCCATCTCAGAGAATGCCACCATCCAGAAATGATGCTCTGTAGGGTCATCATTTAATCTGTTGACAATTTCATGGTGTAAGAAAATTTGCTTAATCACTTATCTATTCCAATAGTGAAAACTACCTTCTGATTTTTTTTTTTCTGTTCTTCTCATAAATGATTTTCATGTAACAGACCAGAAGACACACCACCTGTCTGTTAAGAACAGAATTACTAGGCCTTGATTCTTAGTAGTGGTTCCTTCTTTTGGGTAAATATGAGAATTGCTTTTGGTCTAATTACTCATACTTCTAAAATAACTACTTACTAATAATTTCAAATAGGTAATGTATGTGTGATTGTTTAGGAATATTAGAAGGAAAAACCAATTTAAAAACACAAAGGCTAATATTCCTATTATTTGTGGCCTGAGCCTGGAAGTTTTTATTTTGGCATTTTATATCCTGGTGTCTTACTCTTTGGTGAAGTTTGTGTCTTAGTTGTTGGATCATACCCATTTTCTTTTTAATTTTGTTTTTAATTTTCAAGGTTTTGCAGGAGTTTATATATTTGGTTCATGAGTCTTGCAGGTTGTTTTTATAAGACAAGTACTAAGCAGATGATATAAATACAGAGATTTGTATAGATATATTGATGTGTGTACATCAGTTGTATTGATATTACATATAGATGCAGAACTTGATATGTACATATTTGAAATTTCTTGAATCGTTAGCTAAGCAAGTTGCTTTTGCAGAGGATTGTGCTATATTAAAATGTTAATTCTCAGTTAAGAAATGTAGTCTGATATAAACAGTCAATTGCATTGTCTTTTGATGCCTTGGGAGTATTTTACAGAATATATCTTGTCTCAAACAAGGTATATCTCTCAAAGGTCTATTTCCAAAAATATCCTGTAAAGGTAAAGGAATGTCAGTGCTAGTTCAAAGAGTTACTGTTTGAGTGTGTTGCTTGAAGCAGGTAATGGGTAGTGAGAGCTCTCTATCAGTGGAATGACGAGTCTTGATCACAGTTAGGTTCCACAGAATTGGATCTACATTTGGAAACTGTACGAGTAGACAATGTATCTACGTTGGGTGTGATCTTTTCATGAAAGTCACCTGTCTGCTATGTTGTTACACAGTTATGTACATGACATAAATTAATTAAAATATACTAGTTGCGAAATTGTACGAATTAGCAAGGTGAGGATTTCAAATGATTGTTGAATTCACTGAGGAATGATTTGTATATTAGATGTGTGGCTGAGTTCACGTGCACGAAACTCTGAGAAGTCAAACTAATGTTACTTATTATTGAACTTCATTAACCATGTGTTCAGTTCAGTCGCTCAGTTATGTCCGACTCTTTGCGACCCCATGAATCGCAGCACGCCAGGCCTCCCTGTCCATCACCAACTCCCGGAGTTCACTCAGACTCACATCCATCGTCAGTGATGCCATCCAGCCATCTCATCCTCTGTCGTCCCCTTCTCCTCCGGCCCCCAATCCCTCCCAGCATCAGAGTCTTTTCCAATGAGTCAACTATTTGCATGAGGTGGCCAGAGTACTGGAGTTTCAGCCTTAGCATCATTCCTTCCAAAGAAATCCCAGGGCTGATCTCCTTCAGAATGGACTGGTTGGATCTCCTTGTGTTACACCATATTAAATCTGTCTTCAAACATTGTAAATGATTATTACATTTGAAATGTAGAAAATTAACATACTAAGAAATAACATGTCTTTAGAACTAAAGACTCAGAAATCCAATGTAGTATTCTTAACATTTTGTCTAGATTTTTCAAAATGTGGATAAGAGAGACATTTCACATGGATGAGAAGAGTTTGTCCTGCTCATTTAAAATTTGAAAGAAATAATGTATTTCAGTAGGCACTTCTGTCCTTTTAGTCTTTCCTTCCTTTCGTTTTCTTTTCCTCCTCTATTTTTCTTTTTCTTCATCTTTCTGTCCCACCTTATTCTTATACAGAGCCCTCCCTTTTCTCTACCTCTATAATCTGAAAAGTTTTTACTATGTAATAAAGCATTTCCTATTTCAATTAAAGTTTTGAAGTTTACTTTTAAAAGCAGAGCTTTACTAAAGGAAAAATACCTCTATTAGCTTACATTTAAAATCCTTTTCATCATGATGAGGGTAATTATCTGTTACTTCTAAGAAGTAAGCCATAGCTAATTTCTGACTCTGCATCCACGTTTAAAGTGACTTAGAATCAGCTGGGGACAGTTCTGACGTCTGCTTATGTAACGCAGCATTCATGCTCTTCACTAGGTGTTCATTTTAGCTACAGATGCTTCATATAAAACAGGGTAGAGTAGCTTTCAAAAGGATCTACACATCAAAGTGTAACTTGAACTCTGGTTTTTACGTTGCTTAAGGAATCCTTAATGGAGTAGAACTAACAAATTTGTTCTTCCCACTGACACATTATCGTTTTAAAGCTTTAAAACCTTTTTTCTTCTATGTCCTCTGAAGCCATAGCACATACAATTGGATAGTTTTATTATTTCGGAATGTTTTAACAATATCCACATTAAATGTCATTCTATTTCATGCTTGGTGCAAAGAAGGTTTCCTTTAATTGTAATTAATCCTGGAGAATAATGATCTGCTTTTGGAATGATAGATAAAATTCCTTACATAAAAGAGCTGTATTTTAAGTTGAAATACACTCATGCTATAGTTTGGCTGATAACTGTTCATAAGTGTAGTGACGATATCTTTTAGCTACAGTGTATCTTCTTTTGCCTCATCACAGTCTTCCATTTCTCAGATGGATAAGCTGTCACTAAGTTACCCAAGAATTAATCTTCACTGTCTGTGGCCCTCTTAGAACCTTACTTTAAAAATCACCGCTTTACTGTACTACTAAATAAGAAAATGTTTATGTGATTTTAAAACCTCCATAGTGGAAAGAAACCTGTAATTTTTACTTGCTATATTGGTGGTATTGAAAAATTATCTTAAACTAAAATTCTGTTGGAATATATTAGCCTGTTTTGGATTTCTATAGACAGTACTCTCTTCACATATTGTGTTCTAAAAATTTGAATTTGTAAAGGCGATAGGCCTTGTTATTATAAGTAAAAAAAAAAAAATTTAGGATAGGCCATGTAATTAGTAATGAAATTGAACTATGATGTTGATACTGTAAACCCTGACCTGCATTTTAGAAAGCATTCCTTATCATTCTAATAAAGTCTTAAGTCAAGAAACTATGAGAGGAAGAGTCCCTCTTCTCTGTTCAGGTCATGGTAATGTGGGTTGGAATCAGACGTTCCTCTCCGAGGAAGGAGAGGCTGTTTCTCTGCTGCCCTGACTGGTGGGGAGGGTTCTGGGAAAGCTCAGAAATAGTAGACATAAAGAGTCTACAAGCTGGGCAGTTGTCCTTGATCAATAAGGACATTTTTTTTATAATCCAGACACTGTATGTGGTATGATACATTAGTTCTATTTTATATAACACCTTATTGTTAAATTCTGAATCCACTTTAGGTTTTATAATTTCAAAACTTGAAACTTCATTTTAAGTATCAGAACATGAGTTTTAAATGAGTTAAACAAATTAAGGGAAACTTACTTAAATTCCCACAAACAGCTTTCAGATTGCCATAATGCTATATAACTTTTAAAGAAAAATCTATAATTTTTGTAAATTGATGAGGGCAGGGATATTTCTCTAACATTATTTGGAGGCTCTTGACCTCATTTGGAAATTTTAAATTGGTGGAATATAATTATTGTTTCTTAAGAACTCATGAAATAAACATAGAATGATGAATAGTTATAAATCAGACTGTGATGAATCTGAGTTGTCACTCTAGAAGGCCTCTTCTACTTCCACCCATTTGAGGACTTTGTACTAACAGCTTCATTGAAGTATATAACTTTGATATCAGAATTCATCCTTTTGTCTTTTTGGTTCTGCTGCAAGGCAAGCGGGATCTTAGTTCCCCAACCAGGGATTGAACCCATGCTCCTTGTGGTGGAAGTACAGAGTTTTAACCACTGGACCATCATGGAAGTCCTAAAGTTCACCCTTTTAGGTGTACTATTGATTTTTTAGAATATTCACAGAGTTGGTGGAACCATCACTATTATGTAATTTCAGAACATTTTTATCACCCCAAAAAGACCCCATCCCTAATTAGCAGTCACACCTCATTCTTCCTTCCTTCCAGCCCATGACAAATTCCCCCTCCCCTCCAGTTCATGGCTACTACTGGTCTTCCCCTGCCTCCCCAACCCCCCAGATTGGTATATTCTGAACGTTTTGTGCAAATGGAATTTTAAAGTTTATGGCCTTTTGTGTCTGGCTTCTTTCACTTGGATTATATTTCCATGGTTCATCAATGTTATGGCACGTTTCTGTTCCTTTCCTGTTTATGGCCAAGTAATACTCCACTGCTTGGAAATACAACATTTTGTTTATCTATTCACTGATTGGTGGTGGTTTGGATTGTTTCTACCTTTTGCCTATTACGAATAAATGCTGCTATGAGCATTAATGTACAAGGTTTTGATGGACATATGCTTTCAGTTCTCTTGGGTAGATATTTAGGAATGGAATTGCTGGGTTATGTGGTAATTCTATGTTTAATCTTTTGAGGAACTGCCAGATTATTTTCCAAAGTATGTATACCATTTTACATTTCACTCACCAAGTATAAGGGTTCCAATTTGTCCACATCCTTGCCAACATTTGTTATTTTCTATCATTTTAATTATAGCCATCTTAGGAGGTGTAAAGGGGTATATTACAAATTACTAATGATGTTAAACATTTTTTCATATGTTTAATGACCATTTGGATATCATCTTAGGCAGGATATCTTCAAATCCTTTGCTCTTTTTAAACTGGGTTTTCTTTTTATTATTGAGTTGTAAGAGCCCTGTATATCTTCTGGTCACTAATTCTTTATTGGATACATGATCTGCATTTATTTTCTCCTATATTTGGTTTTATTTTCATTTTCATAGTGCCCTTTGAAATACAAAGATTTTTTTTTTATTTTATTTTTAAACTTTACATAATTGTATTAGTTTTTCCAAATATCAAAATGAATCCACCACAGGTATACATGTGTTCCCATTTTAGTTAAGTTCAGCTTATTTTCTCTTTGGTTGCTTGTGTTTTCAGGTTGTCTCACCAAATCCAAGGCCGTAAAGATTTCCTTCTATGTTTTCTTCTAAGAGTTGTATAGTTTTACTACATTGTTTTTCTTCATATATTTTTTAGGGTAGTCAAGTGCTATTTTTTTTTTAATTTCTTAATCAACATATGACTTCCAACAGTGAGATCTGTAAAATATTTATCTTTTTTTTTTTTATTTGCTACTTCTAAAAAACTCACAGGAATTTATGAAATCTACTTCAAATGATACTTCAGTGAATAAATGTTTTAAATGATTAGTATCGAAACAAAAATATCAACATCCTCATATTATAAACTTTATTTCGTTTTCACTATAAAGCCTACAGACCTTACACAAAGGGCTGAGGATCTTTAGTGCTTTAGTCACTCCTGGCCCAAGTGTAGAAACACTTTTCTAGTGGATAAGACACTCGATTGATCATCAGGAGAACAGAGTTTCAATTCTGAGGTCGACACAACCTCTTTTACCCAGATGCTGCTTCTTGCTACTCTGATTTCTATATTTGTACAAATTAAAAGTGCTGCATAGTTATTTTATGTAAGTATACCATAAAGGTAGAAATAATCTGTATATAAACATGTCCTTTGAATCATCAGTCAAAAACAGTTTATTCCATTACTCTTATAGTAGCTTACCTTTTTAGTATGGCTTTGGATAAAATTAGCAAAGACATTTTTATAGATACTGAAATTTAAACTATGATTCCCCAGGTATGGTTTTGAGATTTTTCAGGAGAAACCTTAGAAGTAAGATAATTATTACTAAACACATCAATCCTAGCACTTTTATAGGAAGCCTCTAATTTGGCCACTCTACTAATAATTTCAAATAAAACATTTTAAAGCAATATAACTTATTTTATAAATCAGCTCATAAACAGCACCAAATTGTTCTCGGCCTTAGCAGGAGGGAAATGGTGCTTCCCTATAACACATTTTATTCAATGAAAGGATATGAGGAAAACACACACTGTTGCCTATGTTTGAAGACAATTTGCCTTAATTATTTATGTGGCAAAATATATTTGGTATTGTCTAGACAGAATTATAATAAATATAACAGTTTAAAGAAGACAAGACATAAACTATAAACCTGATTTGTGGATATAATTCTGATGGGTGCTTTCATTTAATCATAGTCTCAATTAAGACACTGCTGCTTTGAGGATTAAGTGTCCCTGACTATAATAATGACAGCTTTTCAAATGTTAATTATTATTTTTTAGAGTTGTCGGGAATATTAAAAGTGGACTTCAGACTCTGGTAGCGTAACTACAGAAAGTGCTTATTTTCAAGTCTCCTATTTCCCTACATGAAGGATAAAAGTGGTCTGATTAAGTGGCCCTGACTCCCCTCTCGCTGTCTCCCTGTCCCCCTCCTTCCCACCATCGAAAGGACTGTTTACTGTAAAGGTCTAAAAGCATTCATTTGAAAATGGTTTGTTCTTTGTACTTAATGAGGTATTGTAATGTGTATATTCTCAAGCTAATTTTAACATGAGGCTTCTTTTGAAAAGCATGTGATGCAAAATTTGACATGCATGAGTATATCTCAGGCCAGATACGCATGTGACAGTTTGAAGCACGCATCATGTGTCATTGTTGGTAAAGTCTGGCAGCATATCCTGTGTAAACCCCTATTTTCTTTTTCTTTGTGCCCCATATTTATTCTGATTAACAAGACTTCAAAGGGAACAACTGATGGTTGAATACCAATTATTTTTTATTCTCTATGTTTTGGGTTCTGTAAGGACTAAATAGTGTTACTTTTCTTTGGCTCCACGTTTAACCGTGGTTTTAAAGAGAGGAATGAAAGGAATTAATCACTGTTAAACAGCTGTTGCACTAGGTGTTTTGTATATCTCATGTAATTGTTACAGCAGTCATTCAAATATGTATATTATTCCTGTTTTTCAGATTTAGAAACATACTTCCAAGACTGATATAATTTGCCATAGGTTCCCAGTCAGTTGTGTTGTGAGTTAGAATTCCAGCCAAGCCCTTGCTAATTCTACTGCATTTGACGTTCTACACTTTACATGCTAAGTTTGTAGCCCACTTTTCTCCCCTTATCCACTAATATCTGACAGGTACCATTGCATTTCATCTGCCTCTGTGTGCGTTAGTGGGAAGAGGGCATATGAAAGGGAAGGATTGTGTTTCTGTACTATGCCTGAAATGACCTTATCTTTTTCTGTTTTAAGAAAAAATACTCTGTATTTCAAGATGAAAGCTTGAAGACCTATGTTTTCTACTTTGTTTTCATCTTCTTTGGAAACTCCCTACAATTTTACTTTAGTACATTACATTCTACCGCACTTAGCATATTGTACTTTGTAGTTACTGATGTCTTCCACTCTTATAAAATGAAATTATGTCACCAGTTGCAGCAAAAACTTTTGTTTTTGCTCTAGCTGCCAAGTTTATGCTGGGTTACATTTTCTCATAGTACTTTGTACATATTTCTGTTCTCACTTATACATGTATCTGTAACACTGTGTTAGAATTAAAGTTCAGTAGATGTTTAGTGAGTGATGACTTCTGATAGATTTGCCCCTGCCCTCTGGTTGTTAGAGATCCTGGACCTGTGTACTACTGTAGGGATAGTTCTCTGATGTTTGTTTTCTTTAGTTATGGCTGGATTCTTTACTGTCTGAGTCTGGGTTATGTGGGGGGAGGAAGGCAACCATGAGGATTGTGCCTAGTTGCCAAGACGACTGGGCTTGACTGGAATAGGCAAGAATTTACCCAAAGCATATGAAGTCAGCCTTACTCTCTCAAAATAGGAAGTAGAAAGTGAATCTAAGAACTAAAGTCAGAGATGAGAACTGACAAGGGGCTGAAGTGGAATCACAGTCAGGAAAAGAAGATGTGATCAGAAATTGGGAGATTTGTCAACCGGCTAGAAAGCAGAATTTGAAAGGATGTAGGATAAATGGTTCTGGATGGAGGCTGTGAGCACTCACTGGGGGTGGGACTAATTTTTGAGTTGCGTATTAAAGTTGCTACTCAGGGCTGGTCAGAGATTTTTGTGATTGCAGAAGCTCTGCTCATTTTCTGCTCAATACCTTTTATAACTGCCTGATACAGTAAAAGAGATGAGTTAAAGTAAGAATAAATGAATGAATTAATGAAAAAATCTATCTGCAGATCACATAGTTTATCCACATCCCTTATATCCACATCCCTTATATCCACTCTGTCCATCTTCTTTGTGCAAATTCATATCCTCAGTATTTCAGATCAAAATCCTGAACCTGGATACTACTACTGGGATGATTCTGTCCCAGCTATTCTAACCAATGGGTTCCGTTTAATCATCAAGTACTACCTGATGTATCAGTAAGAGACCACCCCCCACCCCACCCCGGCCTTTTAGTTAAGGGCATTTATAAGTTTCACAAACAAGTGAATCATCGTGCATCTATTGTGCATCTTTTTAAGTTGTATGCTTTCTGAATTTTTATGTTTTTCTCTTTCATAGCTTTTAATTGCTTCCTTTCAGTGAATAGAATCTCCTTTTACTATGGATATGATTCTTCCTCTTCTTTACAGTCACTGACTCCATGGTCATTGAATCAGATGTGTATCCTTCCAGCTGTAACTTGCCATTTTTAACAAACCAACATTTCTGACTCATATGATATACTATATATGACCCAAACAGCAAAATAAACCCTAATGTTATGTAGTAACAGGGAGACAACAAGAGTAGTATGTCTTCTTATCATAATCCCTATTTTATATTACAACTGAATATAAAATACATGTTAGTATTTAATAAATTTCTGTTGCATGTCAAGTCACATTTAATAACAGTAATAGCACTTATTGAGCAATTACTGTGTACTAGGCATTCTTCGTGGGAACTGGATAGGGAAACAGTGGAAACAGTGTCAGACTTTATTTTTGGGGGCTCCAAAATCACTTCAGATGGTGATTGCAGCCATGAAATTAAAAGACGCTTACTCCTTGGAAGGAAAGTTATGACCAACCTAGATAGCATATTAAAAAGCAGAGACATTACTTTGCCAGCAAAGTAATGTATGGTCATGTATGGATGTGAGAGTTGGACTGTGAAGAAAGCTGAGCGCCAAAGAACTGATGCTTTTGAACTGTGGTGTTGGAGAAGACTCTTGAGTCCCTTGGACTGCAAGGAGATCCAGCCAGTCCATTCTAAAGGAAATCAGTCCTGGGTGTCCATTGGAAGGACTGATGCTAAAGCTGAAACTCCAATACTTTGGCCACCTCATGCAAAGAGTTGACTCATTGGAAAAGTCTGATGCTGGGAGGGATTGGGGGCAGGAGGCAAAGGAGACGACAGAGGATGAGATGGATGGATGGCATCACCGACTCGATGGACATGAGTTTGAGTGAACTCCGGGAGTTGGTGTTGGACAGGGAGGCCTGGCGTGCTGCAATTCATGGGGTTGCAAAGAGTTGGACACAACTGAGCGACTGAACTGAACTGAACTGAACTGAGGCATTCTTATAAATACTTTACATGAATTAACATGTATAATCTTCACATGGAGTTGTAAGAAACTCCATATTATATAACTGGAATTATATAGTATGTAATCTGAGATTGACTTTTTATGTGCAGTGTAATTCGCTTGAGCTCCCTACAGTTTGTTGCATGTGTTATTAATAGGTTTTTGCATTATTATTACTGACTAGTATTCTGTGGTATGGGCATACCACAAACAGTTTATCCATTCACCTGTTGAATGACACTGGAATTGTACGAACTGTACATTTGTGTACAGTTTTTTTGAGAACATGAGTCTGCATTTCTCTGGGAGTACTCAAGAGTACAATTGCTGAGTCATATGGTAAATGTGTGTCTAGTCTTGTAAGAAACTGCCTTACTCTTTTCGATAAGAGCTGAACCACTTTACATTTCTACCAGCAATGGTATGAGAGATATAGTTTCTCCATGTGCTGACCAGCATTTGGTATTATTACTATATTTTATTTTATACATTCTGGTAGATATGTATTCATGTTGTATTGTGGTTTTAATTTGCATTTCCCTAATGACTAATGACATGTCAAACATCTTTTTATGTGTTTATTTGTCATCTGTGTATCCTCTTTGGTGAAATGTCTATTGTTATCTTTTGCTTATTTTCTGATTGAATTCTTTGTGTTTTTTTACTGTTGGACTTTTAGAGTTCTTATTCTGCATATAAGAACTTTGTGGGATATGTAGTCTTGCAGATATTCTCTTTCAGTCTTGTCTTCACCTTCAGAGCAAAAGTTATGTTTTGTTGATAAAGATCCAATTTATCAATATTTCCTTTTATGGATCTTGCTTTTGGTATTAAGTTCTACATTAGTTCCGAATTTAGTCCTCAAGTGACTTTGCCTTTTTTACTTTGCTGTATAAAACCTGAATGTCATGATTCTGGACCTTTTAATAACTAGACAAGTGAACTTAGAGAAAATAGATTAAAAAGAAGGAAAAGAGTTTGCTAAATTGGGATAGTATTAAGTTAAAATATTCATTACAGTGCTCTAAAACTGTTGATCATGGTGGTGGTGGTGTGGTGGTAGTAGCGTGTGTTTTAGTGTATATTTAGATGGGTGTGTATACCATGTCACTCAGTCGTGTACCATGAGGGCCTCCCTGATGGCTCAGCTGGTAAAGAATCTGCCGGCAGTGCAGGAGATCCTGGTTTGATTCTTGGGTCGAGAAGATCCCCTGAAGAAGGGATAGGCTACCCACTCCACTATTCTTGGGCTTCCCTTGTGGCTCAGCATGATTGTACTGTGTACATATTTTATTAACTTGAAAACTGTGCAGTGCAGATATTACCTCCGTTTATACTCAGCATATGTTTTCAAACTTGATTGACTAAAATTTTATAAATTTAACTTAAAATTTTTTACAAATTTGATTCTTGCTGCTTCTGTTCAGTTTATCTCCAAGGTAAATCACAGCATAACTTTTGCATGTAAGGGAAAATTCTTATTACAGTAGTGAAAGTGCCTGAGTAGAGAAGGGCTGAGGCACAGCCAGCCAATAGCACCCCAGGTTTATATTCCATTTGATGTTTTAAGAAAGGACTAACATAACAGTTGAAAACGAACAGGAGCCGTTTCAAACATGACTTTACCAAGTCATTTCTCATGAGAAAGTAATTCTGTTTCTTGGAAGTCCCTAAAATAGTTTGCAGATTTACAGATATATGGCTAGATTAAGTGTTGTGGTGTAGTTCTATTATAGTGGCTTTCTTATCTATCAGACAAGGATTCAAATTACCGTGGATATTGTTAGCATTGTCTGGTTTCGTGTATACTAAATCGAAGTTTAAAGAATTCATGTTCATGGAATTTTCGTATTTTAAAAATGTTTGCTGTATTCAAAATGAAGATAGCTTTTAAATATATCCTAGCATAATTTAGTCTTTGCTGAACTCGAATTTAGGTTTAATGAGATCTTTAAGAAATTTGCATGAATTTACCCTCCATTCCCATTGCCCTTCAGAACCTCTGTACAGTATTTGAATTCATAATCTGTCTGTGGCCAGCTTCTGTTTTCAAGATAAATAGCTCTCAAAGTTGAATGTTTTCTAAGAATGAGAATATAAGCTTTTAAAGGCACTTGAACAAAATTTAAACAAAAAATATTTGTTAGATTTTTTTGTTTGAAGTATTTTAGGTCTTTGTCTTTTAATAAGGTTTTTTTGTTATATGAGAAACAGAAATTTACTTTGATGAAAGTTTTCTTGGTTACAGTCTGTAGGATTTACTTGGAATATATGTTAATAGTTCTGGAACTTCATCCTTCCCCCTAAGCAAATAATATTATAAAGACTGTTGAAGTTATACCTTTATTATAACTGCTCCATTTTGGGAAAGAGTTGAAAAAAAGAGAAGTACAGAGAAATTGCAGGCCATTTTTTCTAGGAATGTGAGTAGAGGAGAATTGCTGTTTTTTTAATATGTAGCTAAGATTACTTGGCCTTTCCTGTTTAACATATTGTTTTCAAATTACTATAATGTGTATTAGTACAGCTAAGCCACCTCATAATTCTGTCACTCAATAAGGGGCAAGTGAATCTTGAAAAGATTTGACTTTGCTGAAAGCCTTAGTATTATCAGACTAGAGTATGGATGATACATTTGAACAGTTTTTGGATTGGGGGTACAGTCCTACCCCTCCTTTTCTCCTGACCAAGTCCCAGTTGTCATCACATAGGCTTGCATCATTCAGACAGCCTCTCACCTGTCATCCTGATGTTACCTCTTCCCCAAGTCATTGTACACGGTGCTGCTTTCCATTAGCCTTCAGAAAAAAGCCTCTTTCATCACGTCACTTCCTTTGCTAAAAAGTCTTAAAAGCCTCTTCATTGCCTGGAAGATAGAAAGCCCTAAGTGGGTGGTGGCTATTTTAAATGATTACTGCTGTCCCCTATTCATTTCTTTCTTCTCTGAACTCCTCAAACCTGTATCATCTTCACATAGTGAATCCTTGATTGTTCATAATATTCTTAGTTTCACCTGTGGGGAAAGTATGAGCTTCCTAAATTGAAAGGTTTCAATCACACTTAAAAAAAAATTTTTTTTTTAGTAGGGTATAATTGATCTACAGTTTTCTGTTAGTTTCATACAGTAAAGTGAATCAGTTATACATATACATAAATCCACTGGGTTTTTTTATTCTTTTCCTATATAGGCCATTATCATGTATTGAGTGGAGTTCCCTGTTCAGTTATACTTCTGAAAAATGAAGGGTTCAATTAGTGAAGTGAATTGCATTATATTTAATGCATATTTATTAAATTTTAGTTTTTCTCATGCTTTCCTTATACATTCAACTGTATTATTTTAATATTATTTTGATATTTATTATGTATTCACTGAACACACAGTATAAAGCCAGGAGAAGTAGTCACATACTTGCACCACATTTAGCTTTTCTTACATTTTAGTTCATGTCTATACTTAAAATCAGGTTTTCCTCTTTTTTTTTTTTTTAACCAAATCTGGTTAAAGTTATCTTGAAGAAGTTGAGATGTGCCTCTGTGATTTAAAAATAAACAAGCCAAAAAAAAAAAAAAGTTACCTTTAATGGGTAGGTATTTGAAATTATTTTCTTATAAAATATAAGGTATTACTCTGTTCCTGTAGATTTTCATGATTTTTCATTCCAAGAAACTTAAAAACTTAACATCTTAAAATGAAAAAACAGTTAAGAGTTGTGATGGGTGTTATTCTCTTTATCATTTATTTATACTTGGCACAAGTCTCCCATTATTCCTAGAACAAACTTCAGAGATGGGGAATGTCCCAAATTTCCAAATAAATTGGGTGTAAGATCATAGAACTCATAACGACAGTGCTGTTACTCATAGACTGGCTGATTCCAGAGCCTCTGCGCTGTGTCACGGGAAGGCTTCCATCATCGTTGCTCTGCTTCTAGAGAGGGAGTTTGAGAAAATTAAACCTAATTTTTTGAAGGAACAAGATGTTGAAGCTGTTAGCAGTCAATTATGACAGTGCTAATAATAACAATTATCAGAAGAAATGTACCTATTATTTTGATTTTTGAACCTATAGAAAAGTTTTAAAATAGTAAAACAACCAAGACCATGTAAGACCCTTCACCTGGATTCACCAGTTATTAACCTTTTTTCACATTTGTTGTCTCTTTTTCTATACACACGCTCTCTCTCCCCTCCCCTAACCATTTGATTGTAGGTTTCAGACATCATGGTACCTAATTCCTGAACATCTGATCATGAATTTCTTAACAGTAAGGATATTGTCCTTATAAACATTATCACACCTAAGAAATGTATCATTAATCTAATATTATCTAATGTTCATCTGATATTTCCCCAGTTATTTCAAAAATGTCTTTTATAACTGATCTTTTTAAATTCCTTTCTTCAATCCAGTATTCAGTCAGAGTTTATGTTTTGTATTTAGTTGTGATATCTTGTCAGTCTCTTTTAATCTTTCTTTTTTTGCTGCCTCTGACTTTTTTTAAGTGTCCAGGTCAGCTGTGTTTAAAGTGCTGCATGTTCTGAATTTGCCTTATTGCCTCCTGTGGTTAGATTTCTTGGATTTGTGTTAAGCATTTTTAGCCATAATACCACATGTGTGATGTTGTATGCTTCTGATTACACTGTATCTGTATCAGAAGGCATCTCATGCCAACTTTAAATTTCTAATGTATTAATTCATAGCTTGTAGCAATAGAGACTTAATTGTTTGGACCCTTTTTTGATTTCTCAAATAGACAACAACTGAACGGCCTTTCATTCAGAAGCTTTTTCGACCTGTGTCTACAGATGGACAATTGCATACACTAGGAGATCTCCTCAAAGAAGTCTGTCCTTCTGCAGTTGCTCCTGAAGGTAATATAATTGACAACATTAAAACATTTCTTTCATTCCTCTTTGTTACTGAAGTAACATAAGAATTCTGTATTTATAAATAATATTTATTAGTTACTTCAGTAAGGTATTTTCATTATCTTGTGAGGAAAAATCTTTTGAAACAGAAGCACTTAATACTTAACTATTTCATAAGTTATTGACACTAACAGAATAAGAAACATTCTCTTTAGCAAACTGAAATATGATTTTAAAGTCACCCTCTTATATTTTGGGGCCCTGTGTTTTTCATTTGTGAATTCAGTTCTGGTAAACGTTGTAACTTTAATCTTGCATTGTGTTTCGTCATTCTAAAGAAATGAGATAGTTTTTTTTTTAAAAAGTCTTACATTTGGTTGATATTTTAAAGTTCAAACTATTGAGTAATGGATACATATTTTATTTGAAGTTTTTGCAGCTCTTTAATGTTTTACTGAACATTATTCTCTTAGGATTTAACATTTCACAAGGCTGGTCAAAAAGTCCTGTTTTATAGTCCTTATTTTGTAACTTAGGTTAAAATTGTTTTCCTGTCAGGAGAGGAAAAATAGGAAAATCGCTTAATCGCAGCATAAGAAACACAAGGAAAATGCAGAAAACTAGGGGGAAAACGCTATAAACCCCTAACTCATAGAGACTACTCTTGACACACACATGCAGATATATACTTGAATATTTGAGAGGGTATATGTGCATAAATTTATATGTCCTCCTTTTTTCACCTGATATAATATGATATAATATGATAGTTCTTAAAAATTCTTTAAAGGTATTTTTTAAAATGCCATGGCCCTTGGTATCTATGTACCATAATTTGACCATCACCCTATCACTGAATGCCTTGTCTTATTGTTGGTTACTGTGCTGTAGGAGAAATTTCAGTGGCATAGTGCTGTGTTTGTTAATATGTTGCCTAGACTTGTATATGTTCTATAGAAAAACATTAAAAACTTACCACTTTAAATCTTTTATGGTAAGAGGTAAGGCATTAATAAATGCAAAGGTAAATACTTCAGTAGATCATGCTGTGTTTCTTATTAACATATCCTACGCTGGGATGATGGCAGTATTATTTACATGACTTGTAACTATATCACATAGTTCAAGAGGCATTTAGTATCTATGGAAATGGTTTGCCTACTCAGTAGAATTAGAAGTAATAGGATTGGGAGGAATATTGACATTTCAGCCTAAAAGATTAAACAAAGAATATAGAGCTCAGAATATGTGCCGTTTGGCCTGTTAATCAAATATGCTTCCTTTTCCTGGCATTTCTATGTGTATCTAGCACTTTGAAAATACACAAAGGCTCAATAGGAGGGAAGAAGAGGGACATCTAAATACCACCAGAACCAGTTCCAGAAGGGACTGATAAAAAAGATTATTGACTACTACCTAAAGCTGTGAAAATTGAGTAAGGTTCTCTGGCGATCTAGTGGTTAAGACTGCACTTCCACTGCAGGGGGCATGGGTTCAGTCCCTGGTCAAGGAACTAAGGTCTTAGAAGCCATGTGGTGCAACGAAAAAGCAACATGTTTCATATATATGTATATATATGTATGAAATATATATATATATATTTATAAATATATATCTATATATATGGAGAGAGAAAGAGAAAGGCCTTACTATGTCATTTGTCAGCTTCCCTGGTAGCTCAGCTGGTAAAGAATCCGCCTGTAATGCAGGAGACCCCGGTTCGATTCCTGGGTCAGGAAGATCCTCTGGAGAAGGGATAGGTTACCACTCCAGTATTCCTGGGCTTCCCTCATGGCTCAGTCAGTAAAGAATCCACCTGCAATGTGGGTGACCTGGGTTTGATCCCTGGGTTGGGAAGATCCCCTGGAGGTGGGCATGGCACCCCACTCCAGTATTCTTGCCTGGAGAATCCCCATGGACAGAGAAGCCTGGCAGGCTGCAGTCGATGGGGTCACAAAGAGTCAGACACGACTGAGAGACTAGGCACACAAGAATACTATACTAGGCAAAGCTTCTGTTACTGTCATACACATCCTCATATCTCTAATGCTAGGTGAGTGTTTACTCAGTATTTCAAGTTCCTGAGTTCTTTGTGTCATTACTTGAAACATCATTTATAATCTTTGAATCATGACATAATTAACAGTAAGTTGATTGTAATACTATCTTAGAATCTTAATCTATTTTTATTGCTACCTAGTCTTCATTTTCAGTAAGAGTTTGCCTTAAGTAATTGTTCTGCCATTCAGTGATTTTTATTTAATTTATAAGCCATGACTACAATCTAGTTTTAGAATACTTCTAGCACCTCAAAAGTTCCCGTGTATATTTGTAGCTAATTTCTGCTCCTGCTGCCAATTATAGACAACTATTGGTCAGCTTTCTGTCTAGAATTTACTTCCTTTGGATATTTCACATAAAGGGAGTTACACAAAATTGCAATTATTTTTTTCTTTTATTTGATGTTTTTGGGTTTCATTCATATTGTATAAATTAGTAGTTTGTTCCTTTTTATTACTGAATAGTATTCCAGTTGGGTGACACATTTTGTTTATTCATCAATTGATAGACGTTTGAGTTTCCACCTTTTCACTTTTATGACTAATGCTGCTGTAAACATCCATATACGCATATATTTTCATTTTTCTTGAGTAAATCCTTAGGAGTGGAATGGCTGGGTTGTATGGTATGTTTATGGCTAATACCCACAATGAATGGGGATTCCAGTTTCTTCACAGTCTCACCGTTGTATATATTTTCTTGTCTTATTATAGCCATCCTAGTGTTTGTTGTATAGTGGTAGCTCACTTTTTAAAATTTCCCTAATGACTATTGTGTTGAGTATTTTCATGTGCTTATTGTTATTCATGGATATATTTGATGAAATGTCTCATGTAAATCCTTTTCTTAATTTTCATTGTATCTTATTACTGAGTTCTGAGAGTTATTTATATATTTTGCCTGTTAAGTCCTTTACCAGACATGATTTGTGATTATTTTCTCCTAGTCTGGGACTTATCTTTTCATTTTCTTTTGAAGAGTAAAAAATATTTTATTTTTATGAAATCCTAGTAAGGTTTTTTACATATTGTGTTCAGTTAAATAATCAAAATTTTTTTCTAGTAGGTGATACATTTATATAGTTCCAAAATCCAAAAGTATATAAAAGAATTTAGTGAAAAGTCTCTATCTCAACTCCTATACATAAAACCCTGACTCGGTTCCCCTCTCCAGAGACACAACCAGTGTTGCCATCTTCCTGTAAATCCTCACAGGGATAGTTAAAGTTTTTATTTTTTGAACTCAAGTTGTAGAAATTTGGACTGGGATAGTCCTAGTAACTTTAGGAATAATCTTACCATTGCAGTTCATTTTCTCCATACTGTAAGAGTGTGTTTGTGTGTGTGTTTTAATCTATTTAATGTCTGTTTTGCCAAATTCTTAAAGATTTGGGCATATAGACTAGTTTTCCCATTTGAAGTTACGAGATTAATCATTTTTATTGCTGACAGAGATGGGACCCATAGGCTGCCCCCACTGCAAGCATTTGCCTTCAGTTACTCACTTCTCTGCACTCTATTTTTCTCTCTTTTTGAGTACTTTATAGTATTTTAATTAAAAAATGATTTCATCAATTAAGAATAAATTGAAATCACACCAGTCAGAATGGCCATCCCCCAAAAGTCTACAAACAATAAATGCTGGAGAGGGTGTGGAGTGTTTTGCACTGTTGGGGGGAATGTAAATTCATATAGCCATTATGGAAGACAGTATGGAAATTCTTTCAAAAACTAGGAATAAAACCACCAGATGACCTAGCAATCCCACTAGTAGGCATATACCCTGAGGAAATCAAGATTGAAAAAGACACATGTACCCCAGTGTTCATTGCAGCTCTATTTATGATAGCTAGAACATGGAAGCAACCTGGATGGCCATTGACAGATGAGTGGATAGAGAAGCTGTGGTACATAGATACAATGGAATATTACTCAACCATAAAAAGGAATGCATTTGAGTCAGTTCTGATGTGGTAGGTGAACCTAGAGCCTATTATACAGAATGAAGGAAGTCAGAAAGAGAAAAGCACATATCATGTACTAGCCATATATATGGATTCTAGAAAGATAGTACTGATGAAATTATTTGCAGGACAGCAGTGGAAACACAGACATAGAGAACAGACTTATAGCCACAGGGGTGGGGGAGGAAGAAGAGGGCGGGATGTATGGAGAAAGTAACATGCAGACTTACATTCAGTTCAGTTCAGTTCAGTCGCTCAGTCGTGTCCAACTCTTTGTGACCCTGTGAACCACAGCACGCCAGGCCTCCCTGTCCATCACCAACTACCAGAGTTCACTCAAACCCATGTCCATTGAGTCGGTGATGCCATCCAACCATCTCATCCTCTGTCCTCTGCCCTCAATCTTTCCAGCATCAGGGTCTTTTCCAGTGAGTCAGCTCTTCACATCAGGTGGCCAAAGTATTGGAGTTTCGGCTTCAACATCAGTCTTTCCAATGAACACCCAGGACTGATCTCCTTTAGGATGGACTGGTTGGATCTCCTTGCAGTCCAAGGGACTCTTAAGAGTCTTCTCCAACACAGTTCAAAAGCATCAATTCTGCGCTCAGCTTTCTTTGTAGTCCAACTCTCACATCTGTACATGACCACTGGAAAAACCATAGCCTTGACTAGATGGACCTTTGTTGCCAAAGTAATGTCTCTGCTTTTTAATATGCTGTCTAGGTTGGTCATAACTTTCCTTCCAAGGAGTAAGCATCTTTTAATTTCATGGCTGCAGTCACTATCTACAGTGATTTTGGAGCCCCCCAAAATAAAATCTGACACTGTTTCCACTGTTTCCCCATCTGTTTGCCATGAAGTGATGGGATCAGATGACTTACATTACCATATGTAAATTAGATAGCCAATGGGAGTTTGCTGTATGACTCAGGGAACTCAGACCGGGACTCTGTAACAACCTAGAGGGATGGGATGGGGAGCGAGATGGGAAGGAGATTCAAGAGGGAGGGGACATATGTATACCTATGGCTGACTCATATTGATGTTTGGCAGAAACAACACAATTCTGTAAAGCAATTATCCTTCAATTAAAAAATGCTATGCTAAGTCACTTCAGTCGTGTCGGACTCTGTGCGACCCCATAGACAGCAGCTCACCAGGCTCCCCCATCCCTGGGATTCTCCAGGAAAGAACACTGGAGTGGGTTGCCATTTCCTTCTCCAATGCGTGAAAGTGAAAAGTGAAAGTGAAGTCGCTCAGTCGTGTCCGACTCTAGCGACCCCATGGACTGCAGCCCACCAGACTCCTCCGTCCATGGGATTTTCCAGGCAAGAGTACTGGAGTGGGGTGCCATTGCCTTCTCCGCAATTAAAAAAATAAATAAATTTAAAATTGTTGAAAAAATGAAATTTAAGCTAAAGCTTAGTATTGAAATGGCTATCTTATTGTACTTCCCTTAAATTTTTTTGACAGTCTACTTTCCAAAACATTGTGTCATGTAAATATATTTCTTTATAAGATCTTTGACTGTTGAGTGAGAACATCATAATGAGACTCAAGATCTGAAAACTGTTGTACTGTAAGGTGCACAATGGACAGCACAGTTATCAGCAAATCCATAGAAAGACGGAAGAAACTTAATGGAGGGAGAGCAGGAGAAATTGATTGGATGTTAATTTTGTATTTGACATCTTTAAAGAATTGTGTAAATGTTGGAACTTAAAGTTATTTTAGTTCATTCTCCTAGTTTTTTAGATGATTGGTCCAAGGTTTCTTAGCTGCTTCATTGTAGAACTAGGTTTGGAAGTCAAGTCTCCATCTCCTGGTCCATTGGTTTTTCCACTTTACTGTGCTGCCATTTATTTTCATTTTCACCTTTCCACTTTTTTGTATACTTTAAAATAACATTCTGAAATCTTTACTCTCTCTTAACTCTTTTTGGTTTGTGTTTAGTACCTAATCTGGCCTGCATGCATGGCCCGTACTCTCTTTTACCCCTGGTATGATCTTAGGGACTTGAGCTTCTGTTGTTATTGTAGTGTTCCTGTGTATAATTCTGGCTATTCTTTTTGTTGGATATGAAGATGATGTCTGTGACATTCAGCATGTAGATGAAAAGCAGTCATATGCTTTGAGCCGACATGTTCTGTCAGAACACACCTTCGTGTTTTTTCTTCATTCCCACACCCAGATCACAGCACAGACAAGTTATTGTCATCCCACACCAGAATGGCACATACATTTGTGAGGCTTTTTTATTTATTTAAACACTATTCTCTCCTAAATTTCTAACCTGCCCTACCTACCCATCCATTCTTAAGGAATACACAAGATGACCCCCCCCCTTTTTTTAAGAGAGGGCAGTAAGGTAGACACTCACAACTTTAATCCACAAACTTGCCTCTTAGGTGAATATCTTTGTGTGACAGACTTCTTCCCAAACTCTTGCATGCTGTGTCAATCAGGGACCATACACACACTTCACTGAAATGCTATAAATAGTACCTCTACTTTTGAGGTCCTCTTGATGGCACCTTTCATTCCAGGAGGAGGCCGTGTTTCTCACACCAATATCTTATCTTTGAAAAAACTCTTATTTGCCTCTTCCATTTGTCACCTCTTTGGAAAATAGCTGTCATTTCAGGATCTATGGGAAGTATTCAAAACATCAAGTCATTCTTTCAGTAAAGAACTGTTTACTGTCTGGTTTAGCACCTGTAATATTGTCAGCCAAGAAGCATTTTGAAACACCTGCACCCAACTTAAGTTGAAAGCGAAAGACTGAAAGATTGGGTGTGTGCGGATAAGAACTCGCTGTCATCACATGATTAAAAGAGAAAGTGCTTATAAAAGTTATGTGGCAGCATTGTCTATTGCTCCTTATGACAGGTGATTCATGCATGAAGGAATTTTGCCTTGTTTCATCATATGAAGGTAGAATGTACTAATACTCATGAAGACATACTTTAGGTCTTTTTTCTTATAATTAATGATGAGCTGCTTTATGTGATTCTTTTTTTGTTGTTTCTCAAGTGGCTTGAGAAGTTAGCCAGGGTAACAGGAAATAACCAAAGGTGAACTCAGGTAAATTTTTTCTGTGATGTCAGCAATAGTTAAAATGACTTAGAAACCTAAGCTTCTATAGCAGACTTGAAGTGAAGTATTTCTTTGTCCATTAGAAACAATATAACCAAATTTTTTTTAAATCTAAAAATCCTAACTTGTATTCTTTTAAGAATACAAAAAACTTACAGGCTTTGCCCAAATATATTTTATTTCCCAGTTGTCTAATGTAATGCATAAAAACCTAGTAAGTTAGGATTATGAAAATAAAACAGTGTCCATTCTTGCTTTGTTGTTGTTGTATATTTTTATTTATTTATTTTTGATTGAAGGATAATTGTTTTACAGTGTTCTATTGGTTTCTACCAGACATCAACATGAATCAGTCATAGGTTTACCCACGTCCCCTCCCGCTTGAACATCCCTCACCTCCCTCCCCTTCCCAACTCTCTAGGTTGTTATGGAGCCCTGGTTTGAGCTTCTTGAGTCATACAGCAAATTCTTATTGGCTGTCTATTTTAGTCTTCTGTAGCAGTTGGACTGTTGTGAGCCTGAATTTATATTTGACATTGTACAACTGGAGTGTATGTTAAGAGAAAGGCTTACATTTGATAGAAGATGAGTTAAGGTTCCCAGCATCGCTCTTACCAGCAAGTGCAGTCTTCTTGCTGCTTGCCTTTTTCCATTTCTGCCCTGCTTCCCAGGATTTTATTTACTCTTTGAGCCCCTTCCCAACTTCCATTGAACTTTTGGGTTCACTTTGATGTTGTAGCTTTCAGTATTCATCAGTCAATTTCTTCACATCATATTGTCTTCTGACACTGGCATTACTCAGATGTGTAAGATAGCATCCCTGCTTTTAAGAAACTAGTCCAGTTGGAGTGGACTGAAAGTGATATGTATAGGAATGGAGATATGCAAAGGATATTAGGAATATTATCTTATCCATTCTGTAGTGGATAATAAAGACTGAGCCAGGTCTTAAAAGATGAGCAGAAATTGTTGCAAAGGAGGGACCAGGCCACACATACCACATGACCACTGAAGTAGAATCCTTCACCCAGGGGCAGGCTGCTGAGGGGTAATGTCTACTCTGAAATGCTGATTTAAAATGTCCCTACTTTATTTTGCTGAAAGACTCGCTTTGTTTTTGTACTTGTCTCCTGTAAAAGTACAGAAGATTTTTTAGTGAGGTCAGAGATGTGGGAGAAAGCGTTGATGAACTAAGTGACTAAGATTGATCTTTTATTTGCTTGCTTAGGACATTAGAAGATAATTTTAACAACTGAGGCTAGGGTGTCACAATACCCCATCTAGGTCATCTAACTTGAAAATTACAGTGTTTTGTTTTTGACATGCTTTATGAGAAACCACAGAATAGTTTCTATAAAATTAAGAAAAGATGGTGTATTCATGTTCTTTCTCCTTAGCTCTGTAGCATATGATTAAATTGTTTATAAAGTGAATTAACTCTTTGTTTGTAATCACTTTTTTCATACCTAAAGCCATTAGAAAAAAGAAACATCCAAGCCTCACAGTATTCATCTGAGGCAGACCCTTCAGTTTGAAGTTTGAACTTCAAATTGGTACTTTTGTCAGCATGGTGACATTGACTGCCCAAAGAGGTGGCATTTCAGACTTGCCAGTTCATGCCACACAAACAGAAAACCTTCAGACTTCATCAGGATGAGGGTTTAGAAGTAAGAATAATAATCATTTTTGAGTTTCAGTAATTCTTTCTATTTTATAGAGTACGAACCATTAAAAAAAAGAAAAACCTACTGCTAAATGATTTTCTAAATCAGACAGTGTGAAGGTACAAAAGGATACTGGGATGAAGACAGATTTTAAATGAGTGAAGAAAGAATTACAAGTAAACTGTGGAAGGCCCATTTGTAACCTTACTAAGGCTCACCGTGAGCCTGCCGTGTGGGAATGGTCACTGAACTGCAGTCTCCGCCTAACACTGCCTGCTCTTCACTGTTTTCTCTCTCGGGATTTAAAAGAAATGATACAGTGTCACACACAGTGGTAATACAAGAAGTTCTACGAACATAGCCCTCATTAACAAAGACGTACTATATTTAATTTTGGACAGAAGAAACTTATGATACTTATTTTAACCTCGGTAATTTTCTTGAATTCGTCATCATGCCAGCGAATTCTAAACTGAATCAGACTCTCTTCTTCATTGTGTCATTCTCCCTCCATGTCTGTGGTTTGTCCCAATATGTACCATGAACTGATTTTGGTAGTACAAAATCTGTTAATGACTCAGTCCGTTGACATATGTCTTTTCTAAAATCAAAGAAATAATTAATTGCTTATTTTCATTATTCTCAATTAGCAAAGATAGGATTACTGGGCCTGTCAGGAGAGGCTTCTGATTTCCTTTATCTAGATCCTGAGACGTTAAATGAATTAACCTGACTTTTTCAAAAGTGGGAACAGATACTTGCACAGTTTGGGGAGGGAGGAGGGTTCAGGATGGGGAGCACATGTATACCTCTGATGGATTCATTTTGATATTTGCAAAACTAATACAATTATGTAAAGTTTTAAAAATAAAATAAAATTAAAAAAAAATAAAATGATATCTATTTGCCATTAAAAAAAAAATTTCATCTTTAGCACTAGAAAACAGAATTTCTTTAACAAAATAATAGCACATACAGGAGATTAAAAGCAAGTCATCTCTTTGTTAAAGCAAGTCCTGTGAGACCTTAATCTGACCATACATAAACAGCATGATTATTGCCTATATTTTAAATAAAACAATTAGTTCTGAACTATTCTGTAATTCATACCTGACATATATTAATAGGCCCTATTACACTCAACTAGAATTACTGGATCCTTTTATGAAAGCAAATCAAAAACATTTGAGCTATATTTTCAAAGTTGTATTTTGGTTTTGGGGTGGGGGTTTGAAATGAGCAAGTTTAAGTTTGTAACTTATACCACACTTTTATCTTATTAAGAGACATTTAATCAGTTTATTTAAATGATCTTAAAGTCACTTAATACAGTGTTCTTTTTAAATAATAGCTGATTTGGGGGGGTTTAAATTTGCTTTATTACTTCCTCAAAAATATAAAGGTTATAAGCAGGGCAATGAAAGAATTATCATAGACATGTTTTGAAAATCTTATACAATATGTTAAGAATCAAAGCTCTGGCAATATTTTGGACAGACATAATTAACATATATATAAATTTATGCATGGAAAAAGATGTGTGATCTATATTAACTGTGATATGTTCATTAAAACCTGTACTACCACGTGAGTATAGATCCGGAAGAAGTTAATGTAAGTATTTTTAAATGGGTTTGTATTTCTCTGATAAACAGCACTTTCCTTCTGTTTGTGATCATAGGATAAAAGCTCTGTAAGCTTGTATATGTTCATTTTTACTGCTACATCATGTAGTGTGCTCTTAAGATTGAGATCTCATTCCCCAGGAAGCATTTCTGTCTAAGATTAATTGCCCTTTTAAAATCAGCGTTTGATGTATTCCTTTGGCTATATCCTGGCTTGGTTTAACCCTCTTTGACCTGACCTCACTGACTATTACCGCTGAGGCTGAGTCAGAATCCTTCAGCATGATGTATGCATTTCAGATTTCAGCCTGTGGTTTTTCATGTCAATGGATTCAATTAGTTAGTGTTTTACTAATGAACGTATCAGAGGTTAAAGAATTTGTCAGACAGAACAAAATTGTTCAGAACAGTGGCAGCTAAAAAGCTCATCTCTGTTTTTCAGAATGATCAAGTATTTTTCAGAAGTTTTACCTTTCAGCATCACACACATTTCCAAGCTAGCAAACTGAGGCATTTTCTGCTGAACTATAAAATATATATGTGAAGCCACAGATCTAAACACAGTGTTTACAATCTCTGGTCTTAAATTTCTGTTACTCCATATTCATAAGTGTGAACTAAAAAACAAGTTACTAATCTGAAATTTTCTGATTAAAAGCACTTTCCCTTAAAAGATACATCATCCATTTCTCTAGCTTCCTTTAAATTCAGAAGTTTCACATATTTAGTTACACATATTAACAGTAAGAGTGAAACTCATGCATCTTTCTAGAATCTCACATAACCTGTTTTTAAAGACATTTAGGTCATATTCCTTGTTGATAATTGGCTTAAAAGTAATGGCTAAAAACCAGATTGGGTGGGGAAGGCTGTGAGCCATTGCTGATTTGCTTTGCATGCGTGCTCAGTTGTGTCTGACTGTGACCCCGTGGACTGTAGCCCACCAGGCTTCTTTGTCCATGGAGTTTTCCAGGCAAGAATACTGGAGTGGGTGGCCATTTCCTTCTCCAGGGGATCTTCCTGACTCAGGGATTGAACCCGTGGCTCTTGAATCTCCTGCATTAGCAGGCAGATTCTTTACCACTGAGCCACCTGGGAAGCCGGAGCCATTGCTAACAGAAATCTTTAAAAGGCAGATTCATCACCTACTCTTAAGTTCTCTAATAATGGTGTACTTTAGCTTGTGTAGCAAAGATTTTCGAAGGTTTTTTGTTTTCCCTCCTTGAATTTTTCATCTTCAAAATAAACTGAGAACCATATCTGAAGTTTATTAAGTAACTACCATAGTGCAGTAGGGCTCATTTGATTTATCCAGGCTGTGCTTTGCTGAATAAACACATAGAGAGCACTACTAGATTAATCCAGAGGGCTTAGAGTGCTTAAGGAATTTTTAAAATTTCATTTTGTTGTTTGCATAATGATTGAGTCTTTGGGTTTTTGTTGTTGCCATCTCTTTCTTTTTTTCCTTAACACGTTCATAAAATCTGTGCCACACTGCATAATAATGAGGCTGAGTAATGCAGAGTGGATATTAACACAAGGCCACATTCTCACAGCCCTTTGCATGCCGGTGACTTAATTGAATCCACAGTTTGTATATACCTTTTGGTATATCCCTCACTTTATTGAATACCTACTGTGTCCAGGCCCTGTGCTGAGTGCTTTATTTGGCTATCCCCTTTGATCCTCTATGCAACCCCAGAGATGAGAATTCTTTATCTACACTGTAGGAGGAGGAAACTGGGACTCGGAAGGTTGAGTGATTTGCCTGAGAATTCAGAACTAGTGTATTATGCTGATTTAAACTCAAAAAGAAATATTTTGCTTTTTAGCCATAAAAGACTCATGTACTAAAACTGGAAGACATGTTCCCAGTCCTCTGTTTTAGAACAGTGGTCTACAGACTGACCTATGGAGTTGAGTCTTATAATACTTGGGCTTATAAGTAAGATGAGTATAAGAAATGAAATTTTATTGTGATAGTCTCTTTATAGATATATGATCTCTTTAGATTTAACATCTAACTCTTAACGTGAATTTAATTACTATTCTCTCCAAAGAAAATGCTTGTCTCTGACATTTATTTGTCCTTTTCCTTAATTCACAAACTCCAAGTATTTATGAATGACTGTTCTTGTATTTACAACATGAATTAACAGTTTTTTTAATTGCTGTGTGGAGATTCTATAGAATAACGACATGTAGTCTTCAAAATTGTCAAGGTTAGAAAGCGCAAAGAAAGGCCAAGAGCCGTCCAAGTTAAAGGAGAGTACGGAGACCTGAAAATTAAATGCAATGTATGATTCCTGTACTGGATCCTAGACTGGAGAAAAAATAATTAGGATCGTTAATAACTTCTGAAGTGATTACTTAATAGTATAGTGTCAGTGTTAATATTTTAATTTTGATAACTGTGCTATGATTATATAAAAGGATATTTTTATTAGAAAGTATACACTGAAATAATTAAAGGTGAAGGACTCAGTGTTTCTAATTTACTCTCAAATGATTCAGAAATTAATTATATATACATAAAATGATAAAGCAAAGGGGGCAAAATGTAAGCAATTGATGACTCTGGGTGAAGAGAAAGTCCTTGTGCTGTTCTTGCAAATTTTCTCTAAGTTTGAAATTACATCCAAATAAAAAGTTACCCCTCAAAAGTGCCCTGTATGAGAGAATTTCATATGGAACGAGTTCACTTGATTACTGTGTCAAACGTTTGCCTACTTTAAAGCATCAGACTAACGTTTTTAAAAATCTGAGTGGGTGAGATGTGGAGTAACATTTTTCTCCTGAGTCATTTACTTTGTAGTGATATATTTTTTATTCCCAAGTATTAAATTCTAGATTCCCATTTTGAAACACAAAGATATATTTACCAAAAACATGATTTACTTTAGTAGCAGTATCATCAAGCGTTTCCTTTCTGTTAGGGGAAAAAGAATCTGCTAATTTTTTACTGCTTCGTTTTGCTAGTTCTGATATTGCCAAAATATGCTGTTGTGCTTGTTGTTATTTATGGTAACATGAATTTTGGTGATGGCATATGTACATCTTGGCTCATTCAGAAGCATTCTGACTTTTTTGTTGTTTTAATAACCAAAGCAGTCTTTTTCAGTCAAGCTCTTATTCTCCATAGCAGTGGTAACCACTAGACACTATTTTCAAAACATTATTTCTGATAGTGTATTTAACCAGCAGCAAAATGATCTAAGCCCTGAAGACATTTATTGTCAGGCACCATGCTAGGCACGAGCCTGCGGTGATACATAAGAGAGAAACTTTACTTCATAGTTCCAAGCGCACTACTGTCCCATTCTAATGTTTCTCGTGACAGTTATGTTATCAGAGGAAGTCAGAAAACCAGAAAGATAAATATACACAGGTGAAATATTTGGACAAAAGTAGGCGATGTCCAAATTACATATGTAAAATCTTAAGCTGTTGTGTTGAAGGATATGACAGTCCTGGACCACTTCCTTAGTTGTCCATGTTTAGTGATACTTTTACGTTCCAGATCAAAAGTGGTCTCAGTTTAAACCAGAGAATCAGTGCTGCCTCTTCAGGCTTCTGATAATGTGATTTGTTGGGTTTGTTTTACAGAGTGAATTGTGCTTATGTTCTCTAGCTCCTGCTGTACCGTTCTTAGACTCCTTGTGTCCTCTTCCGTGGCTCCGTGTGTTAGTCTTCTCCCTTTCAGACATGCTGTGCGTCATATTGTATTTGCTGGCACATTTACGTACTGGTACAGGCACAGTATTCTGGATATTCAGCTCTATTCCATACTATCCGAAGGTGACACTGCTTAAGGAAGAACTTTATAGATAAAGAACTTTTACTCTTAACACCACTGCTCTTTCATTTTTTTGACTCACTGCTAAGTAGGAGGAAGATTCTGAGAATATTAAGATATTTCAAAGAAATATATAATAAGACTATAAAGAGAACTGCACCGGAAATGTTTTTAAATATTCTAAGAAAGATTTAATACAGTAAAACCTTGGCAATCTAGAACTTACAAAGAATGAATCATTCCAGATAGCTGAGGGTTTATCCGATTTGAGTATCAACATTTTAAAATCTTCTCAAAGTACTAATACTGTGCTTTCTTTAGTATTCTGCGTATAGCTTAATCTTTTGGTTATAAATGATTCACATCATTATGAAAACCAATCATTGTATTAATACTGTGATCACAACTGTGTAAGAAGTATGTATAGATGCAGCAGAGCTCGGTGGACAAATCAAAACAATGAAAGCATTTTTTTTAGGTTAGTAGTATTTTGAGCCTTTTCCAGAATTGTTCTAAGCTATGACATTTTCTGGAGACATTTATTTGGAAATCTTTGGGGCTGATAGTATGTTTGTTAGGACTTTATTTTTAGCATTCTTTTAGCAATTCTCTGGTGGTTTTGTCTTCTCATTGTCAGTCTGTTGACTGTCACCTCCCAGGACTGTGCTGCCTCTAGCAGGAAGTTTAAATATTTCTTTAAAAGGGTCTCTTGTTTCAGGTGCCAGCCACACCATTATCACCATACATCACCAGCCCATTTTGCCTAGACATTAGAGCGCTAGGGATGCAAACGTCATTTTGAACAGAGAAGAAAGGGGAAAAATGGGGTATTTCCCTCTCATACAGTTCCATCAATTCCCTGTTTCCCTTGTTGTCTTCTGTGTCCATGAAGCTGAGAGATTTAGATGTTGCAGATTGAAGAGACTTAAGAGACAAACCAAGAATTGTGCTAAAGGAGTGATACAGTTTCTTAAAGGTTCTGTGTTTTGTTTTATTTTATTTTTTCCAAAAAAAAAGTTTTTTGTTTTTTTTTTTTTACTTTCTGTGTTTTTCTGTAGCAACCAAGCATGCTTCGTTTTCTTTAAAGACTGTCAGTGATTTATACCAAAATCATAAAAGACACAAAGCTAATCTTCAATTTTTAACAAAATTTGAACTTAGGAAAAAAGTGTGAATTGCAGCAACCTTTTAATTAATGAATGGACATCAACAAAAATCAATCAGAGTTCATGATTCTGAAACAGAAATCCCTGAGTCAGACTCCTAGTTCCTTTTCATTAAAATTTTAACCCTTCTAATAGTGTCTCTAAAATTTTCTCATGCATATTTGAACAGCTTTACTGAAAATTAACTTAGAACTCCCAACTGTTTCATTAAACATCTTCAACACTGATCTTAAAAAAAAACCTGATCTTATTTTTGATGACTTCTAGACACATTTCTGTTTTGTATGTTTTAAATATGTATTGACCTACTTCATATACCTGTCATTTTTAATTAGTACAGTTTTTTATGTATAACTAAAATAAATTTTGATCAGTGGGTACAATGGGCTGTTTTCTCCACTATGGTTTCATTAACGTCAATCTTAGGTAAGCACAGTAATTAAGAAAGAATGAATACTTTCACATATAGCAACAGAATTTTTATCAGAATTCATTGTAACCCTCAGGTTTCTGTTTTGGGTGATACATATTGCAACATTTGAACTTTCTCCATGTCCACATTTCCTGCTCAGGAAACAGACCAGGTTTTTAACCTGTTAAAGCAGTAAAATCCATTTGATTCACTGAGGATTCTCAAAGGCAGCAGATTATTCTTTTCTTCCAACTGTTTTGACTCATCGATTATTGTTGGATTTCTTTCTTGGAATAGATGGGGAAAAAAAGAACCAAGTAATGATTCATGGAATTGAACCAATGTTGGAAACACCTTTGCAGTGGCTGAGTGAACATCTGAGCTACCCGGATAATTTTCTTCATATTAGCATCATCCCGCAACCAACAGATTGAAGGATCAACCATTTTCCTGAATGGAATCGCCCTTAAATAGGATTTACCAGAGCATGTCACCCTTCTGCTTCAATCAGGTTTGGTGGAGGCACCCTGACCAGAAACACTGCTGCAAGCCAAACAGGAAAAAGATTCCATGTCAGATAAGGGCACTAGGGCTGGTCTTACTTTGCATCACCACTGCTTTACTCCACTGCCGTCATTAAACCTCAGCTGCGACATGAAAGACTTTACAGGACCACTGCAAGTCTTCTGTTTTCTTGTAAAATATAATGAAGCCGAAACCTTCGGCCTAAGAAGAAAATGGAAATATGTGCCACTCAATTTGTATTTCTGATTAACAAATAAACAAGGGTATTTCCTAAGGTGACCATGGTTGAACTTTAGCTCGAGGGAGTGGAAACATTGGTTTAATTTTCAAGAGAATTAGACTTAAGAAAGTAAAAGAGAAATTCTGTTATCAATAACTTTCAGTAATTTTTTGTAAAAGATCAAATTACAGTAAACCCATCTTTCCTTAATGAAAATTTCCTATGTTTACAGTCTGTCTACTGGTATGCAATCTTGTAACTTTGATAATGAACAGTGAGAGATTTTTAAATAAAGCCTCAAAATATGTTTTGTCATTTAATAACATACAATTTTGTCACTTTTCCAGTACTTTCTCACTCACCTACAGTAGATCACTGTTTTTATTCTGTGTGTTACCCTTCAGACTGGTCATCATTGGCATGAAATGGGTATTGGGCATAGGATAACTTGTCTCAGGAGCTGTCAGAATTTCTTGCTGCCAATTTTTAAATCTGTGTTCTTTACACTAAAAGTACTGAAATAATGTTACCATTTATCATTGCTGTTTTATCATTGTAAATCTGTCAAATCATAGTATCTTAAGCATCTGTATAATTTTGCATTTTGGGGGGAAAACCTATTCCTTTTCAAATTAGTGTTTTTCATTGACCTCAGGTCTAATATTTCACTGTGGTCCCTGGTAGCCTGTCTTTGAAGTATGAAGATTACCTAGTCTCCAGACTGCAGTAGCTTTTCCTTAATGTTACCAAAAATATTCAGAGGTTACTGGAGCTGTTACTCAAATAAGGAAATTTTTGCTGCACTTTATTACCATGCTGCTGGGTTTCTACCAGCTGAACATAACTTGTGCATTACACTTTGTTTCTTGTGAGCTAACTTGCCGTTCATATTGAATGTCAACCTAAGTATTCTAAAAGGCAGTATCATACAATAATGGTTTTAGATTCCAAAATAAAAATAAATATTTTTCTCATTAAAAAAAATAATACAAATGTTGAAGTGAGATCCTGCTAGTGCTCACTGCTTCCTTTTTCCTTTTGTGATATTTTTTCACTAATCAGTAGCAGACATTCACAGAATGAGACAAAGTTAGTCAAAGATCAAATATTCTGGAATGGAAAGTATAGATCTCAATCAAAAAGAAAAACATAGGGTAGCATTGTGATCAGAGAAAAATATAAGCGAGTAGCAAATAATTGGCTAATGTCAATAAAATGAAAAGTGCCATTTTAGTAAGGCAGAAAAAATAGTAATATTTGAGTTACTTAAGGATTAAAAAAAAACCCACTGACTTGTATTTTTTTTCAAAAGAAGTTGGTCTGAATATGATTGTTCACATTAAAAGTGTTTATTCATCTATTCAGTTTGGGGATTTTCCCCCTTGATGTTTTGACAGACTGATGTGGGCTTCAGTGAGCAAAAGGATCAAAATGCCAGGAGTGCTAAGCTGTGATGAAGATAAGTGTGGTAAGAGCAAGCAGTAAGCCATAGTAGTTTTCCACAGACAAGACCCATGTAAGGTCTCTGCAGGGGGTTCAAGTGAGCTACTGATCTTTACTTCCAGATCTGAAAGTAAATTTTACCATCCTTTTCTCATTTTTTTTTACTTACTTGTTCATCATTACACCAGCATCATAACTGTATTACTCTACTGTAGTCCCAGGTAAGTCAAGCCTCCATGATACCCAGAGAAAGAATAAAAACAGAAATTAGTGCTGGGCTTAAATATCTATTTTTGTTTCTTTTTATTTGAATATTTAAATTTTATGGTTTATTAAAAAATTCAATTAATTTTGTGTCTGTCTTTATTTCTAGAAGTTGGAAATGGAATTTATATAAATCAAATTACCTCTTGAGGGAATCATCATAGTTTCCTTTTCCTTGTTCCTGTTATAAAAGTTTCTTAAATAAAAGATAGGCATAAAGGAGATCATATGATCGAAAACTGAAGAGGGGCACAAATCTCAATATACTTGTTTAACTCATCCTTGGTACTGAGCATCCTAAGAAAATGAAAATATGTTCTTAAGTCACTGTCATTGTTTAACTAGGAAGGACTAAATTCAGCCTAAAAAAATGATTTCATCCTTCATAGTGTTGCTTTTAAGTTGGATGATCCAGGTTCATGGATAGAGTGGATTGATAAGGACTTTTATGTATCTGGAGACCCAAAATAGCCTGCGTATAGTTAAAACTGATCTATCAGTCTTTATAGAATGGTGATGTTTAGAACATAATTCCAGTCAGTCTGACGTGAACCCAGGAGTGAACTATTCCTGTTACACGTTCATCTCCCCATTCACTGGAAAACAGGTGGAAACTGATGGTTTGCTAAGAAAACAGTGTACAAGATTTGATATTGAGTGACATTAACATTTAATGATTATCTTTCTAGGATATCTTTATATATTATAGGCTATATAAGGTATGATATTTTATTTTCTTTCAATTTTCAGAAATGTGGTTTACATGGGTCATGCCAAAGAGTGATGTTCTCATATTTTACTTACCGTACTGTTGATATTTAGGTCTGAGGTAAGTTGTCCTTCCTTTTAGATGTGCCAACGCAGTTGAATAGAAGTATAGCGCCTTGGGGTTTGTTAGGGGAAAAACCAAGTATAACAGCATTTATAGTCCATTCAGTGCATGGTCAGTCACTGGAGTGGAATTAGTCAAAATACTTACCTATCTCTTGAGTTCCATCATCCACTCAAGTATTTTCTTAAATATAATTGTCTCTTGGTCTGGAAGTATTAAAAATTAACCTGCATGGCTGTTGGAGAGAAGGGGGTTATGCTGCTTTTCAAGTAATTTGGGATGAAATGATACTTTTGTAATAAAAATTCATTTACCAGATAGATTTATTTGACGAAAGAATCCTTTACATTCTCTTGTGTGAATTACAGATTTGATTCTCCACACTCATTGTGGCAAATGTAACACTACTTGGAATCTGGTAGTCTCAGCATAGGAAGCATAGAGTGAAAAGGGACTCTGTTTTTAGGTCCTTGAGGTGTTTCATTAAGTATTAAACATTTTAAACACTTAACTATTCTTGTTTACCATCAATGATGGTGATCTTGGAATGATCACCAATGAGATAAAGATAAATTTGAAGATTTAAAAATGTCAGCATGTTTTTGACATACCAGTTGATTCTCCTGAAAGTGATGAATTTGGCTTTCCCTCTATAGCTTCTCCACCCCCACGTCAGGAGAGTAAATAAAGCACAACCAGGCTTTTTCCTCTTTGTTTTCCATGATTGTTAGTGGAGTGTCTTGCACATACTTAGTGCTTTGCAGCTATGTATAAAAAATAAAAAAAACTAACAGGATTATTTAATGATACTTTAAAATTGGTGTTATATTTTCCTGTTAAAAATACCAGCTGTAAAAATAGAAAGGACCTTGTTGTTTAGAAATCAGTATACAAAGTGCAGTGGGTGCAGGTTTGCAGTACTGGTGAAGACTTGCTTACTCAAATTGGCGACTTTCAGTAGGAACCACTGTGGATCCGATCCTTGCGTCAGTCCACATTCATTTTAGTCTTAGTGTAGACCACAGCACAGATCTTCTGTTTCAACATCACTCTAATTTAAGCAGCCCCTAAAGCTGGAGCTATTCTCATCAAGCATCTGGAGGTATTTATTAATTCTGGCCTTTTCATAAATGAGTGGTGTGTGTCTTGCCTTTGCCTGTAGACCTTACTTCTGAAAATGTAACACATTTTTGGCAAGGGAAATGTGTTAGATCTGTGAGCAGGGCTCTTCACACTGAGCTAGACTCTTGGAACCATGTTTATGGAAAAGCTTTAAGAGAAATATTGGTGTTCAAGTAGAAGAGGTGTCTTCTTCATGTATTAGAAAATACTGATGAATACTTTGTAACATTTACTGTGGTTTACAGTCAGTATTTGTGTAGTGTTTGTTCCTCACACTGAGCAGACTCCATAAGAGCAGAGAGTGGATCTGTTTGGCTCAGGATTGTTTTCTAGGACCTACTACTGTGCCTGGAACTTAGTGGACTGTACTCCATACTTGTTGAATAAAAGTTTGGAAAAGGCTGTGTAGTATACCTCCCCTTTAGATCCCAAAGCATATTGATACATTAAGCTTTGAGAAGTTCTAAAGTTAAGAGACCTATCTGATCGAGCATTTCTGAAATTTTCTTAATTATAGGGATTTTTCCCCTAGTTTTGTTGTTGCTTAGTAGCTAAGTCATGTTCGACTCTTTGCAACCCCATGGACTGTAGCCTGCTAGGCTTCTCTGTCCATGGGATTTTCCAGGCCAGAAGAGTGGAGTGGGTTGTCATTTCCTACTCCACGGAATGCTCCCAACCCAGGGATTGAACCCACATCTCCTGCATTAGCAAGTAGATTCTTTGCCGCTGAGCCACCAGGGAAGCCCTTCCCCCTAGTACCGTATTACATTGAACTCTAGTTTGGGAAATGCTACATTAAATTGTTAGATACTGATAACCTAGAGTTTAGAGCATAAGGCTTATCCCTGCTCTTCTGACACTCTGTTTGAAAGTAGCTCTTAGCTTTTGACTCCAAACAAAATATCTTGAGCCTGTTCATTCCATCCTTTAGCTGAGTTCCATTTTTGTCAGCTTCCTCCTTGAAATTTATTCACCGAGTGTGTAATGAGTAATACATGCCAAGCTATGTGCAAGAAATGCAATAGGTTAGAATTTGTCATGGTAATACCGGGCGGACAGTCTGGGTGCTCAGCACTGCCATAATTTGACAGCACATTCAGAGTAAGATTTAGTGAAAGGGCTGGGAACCAGAAGCTCTCTTTACAAGATTTCCATCCAAATATAAAAACTAGGCAAATGGTAAACATTTAGGTATGAGAGTAAGCAGGAATCAAGGGTGAATAATTGCTCTCTGGGAGGCCCCTTGAAGGTAGCCAGAAGAGCTGTGGAGCTGAAATGCAGCATTCTAGGAAGATAATCTGGAGAAGGCAATGGCACCCCACTCCAGTACTCTTGCCTGGCAAATCCCATTGACAGAGGAGCCTGGTAGGCTGCAGTCCATGGGGTCGCTAGGAGTTGGACACAACTGAGCGACTTCACTTTCACTTTTCACTTTCATGCATTGGAGGAGGAAATGGCAACCCACTCCAGTGTTCTTGCCTGGAGGATCCCAGAGATGGCGGAGCCTGGTGGGCTGCCGTCTATGGGGTTGCACAGAGTCAGACACGACTGAAGCAACTTAACATAGGAAGATAATCACTAGAGCTAGAAGTGGAGAGGCCAGCCTTGTGGGCGGTGGTGCTCTGTGGCACTGGCACCTGTGGCAAGCATTCCTCATCTCTAGGGCTTACCTTACCTGTTGGGAAGTGCCGAGTGGTTTCTTGCATTGTCTAGTGCACATTTTCCAGGTAAGTTATGTTGCTGAAAGCTTAAATCCGTAATTTGGGTATTGATATTCTTGTTACTCACAACTGTTGGATTTTAGCTTTCTTTTACAGAGACAGTAACTCAGTAACTTGTGACTTGTATCTGATCTGTTGTGTGCAGGCCTAAAGAAAAATATCATGCCCTGACTACTTTTTCTGGGTAGGCCATCTCAACCATGCCTTCCTTAAAAATTCATTAATTCCTAGCTCCTTCTGTCATGGTTTTGAAGTTATCATGTAATCCCTGGTGGCTCAGATAGTAGAGAATCTGCCTGCAGTGCGGGAGACCTGGGTTCGATCCCTGGGTTGGGAAGATCCCCTAGAAGAGGGCATGGCAACCCTCTCTAGTGTTCTTGCCTGGAGAATGCCCATGGGACAGAGGAGCCTGGCAGGCTAGACTTCATGGGGTCACAAAGAGTTGGATATGACTGAGCAACTAAGCACACACACAAAGTGTCAGCTTTTCCTGATGATTCTGATATACCGTAGTGATGCGGACATTCAAGTGTGACAGAGAAAGTTACTGACGATGCTGATACTGTGAAGGCATCAACTGGAGCCAACTTCAGATGAGGTCTAGCCAGCTTGGGGCAGGGGTTGGGGAGGAATATATTTAAGCAAATCAGGTAAACGTTAAGTCCCTTTTGGATAGTACCATGCATTCAAGTAAAAAAGTAGAAATGCCAGATAGGTTGTGATCTTTGTGTTCAGTCGCCCAGTTGTGTCCAGCTCTTCTGTGATCCCCATGGACTGCAGCACGCTAGGCCTCTCTGTCCCTCACCATCTCCTAAAGTTCACCCAAGTTCATGTCCATTGCATCGGTGATGCCATCCAGCCATCTCATCCTCTGATGCCCTCTTTTCCTTCTATAGTTGGCCATAGATCAACTCAGATGCATTGCAGACCTCTTCATTTTCTAGGCAGAACAAAGCCCATACATTAGTCTTAGAGCATTTCGGATATCTTAGTAAAGCCAACTCTGATTGCTAACTGTGTGCTAGGCATATGCTCCCAGATTTTATAGAATCCTACATGATTTGTTTATTCAAAAATTTATTGAGTAGGATAGTGGGTGTTTTGAGGGGAAGAAGACGTGGTCTCTGACCTTAAGGAGGCTCTGTAAGAGGAGAGAAGACGAGTAACTATAACAAGACAGTTGGATATTGCAATGAGAAAAGTACAAACAAACCACTATGGGGAAATGGAGCTGAGAAAATGATTTACTTTGAGTGAACTAGATGGTATCTTGCTTGACCTCTCAGAAGCATTTGACAGTTGATCACACCTTAATTCTTGAAACACTTTCTTCACTGGACACCACACCCTCCTGGTTTCCCTTCTCCCTCAGCCCCTTTCTTGGTTTTCTTTCTTGATTCTTTTCTTCACTCCTAAATGTTGCAGTTGCTCCAGGCCTCAGGCTTTGATGTACTCTCCTCTAGCTACACTCAGTGTGTGAGCTCATCTTATGGCTTTTAACATGGTGTGTTTTTCTCCAGTCTTAACTTTTCCTGAGTACCAGACTTACACCCAGCTACCTACTTGTCATCTGTCTTAGATATCTACTAGTTCAAAGTTTATTCAAAATAGAACTCTTGATTTTCTGTTCATACCTGTACCTCTCTCACTCTTTCCCATCTTAGTAAGTGCTACTCAGCCCCAAAGCCTAGTATCTTTTACTCCTAACCTAGTAATCTTTAATTCCTTTCTTCACATCCCTAAGTCTATCAACAAGTCATAATGATTCTACCTTAAAATACGCCCAGAATATATATATGTATATTTTACCACTTCCACTGTTTCTACCTAGGTCTAAGCAACCATTGTCTCACTGGACTACTTAACTGTAGCCTCTCCTCTGGTCTCTCATTAAAGCATGTGACATCATGGCAGTCCTTTGATCAAAACATTCCACTGTCTTTCTAGCCCATCAAAATAGGTCTGAATTTACCAGGCTCTGCTTAATCTGGTCCCTGCTTCTGGCCTTATCACTCTGTGCCTCCACTGTGACTTTATTATTTCTGCACTGATCTTCTTCCCCACCATTTCCTTTAAATATGCCAAGATCATTCTCCCTCTGGGGACTCCCTGCTGTACATGGCTATATAGCTAACAGTTTTTGAGTATTTATTACAGTGTCCCAGGCCCTATTCTTTTTTTTTTTCTTTTTAAACTTTACAATATTGTATTAGTTTTGCCAAATATCGAAATGAATCCGCCACAGATATACCTGTGTTCCCCATCATGAACCCTCCTCCCTCCTCCCTCCCCATACCCTCCCTCTGGGTCGTCCAAGTGCACCAGCCCCAAGCATCCAGTATCGTGCATCAAACCTGGACTGGTGACTCGTTTCATACATGATATTATACATGTTTCAATGTCATTCTCCCAAATCTCCCCACCCTCTCCCTCTCCCACAGAGTCCATAAGACTGTTCTATACATCAGTGTCTCTTTTGCTGTCTCGTATACAGGGTTATTGTTACCCTCTTTCTAAATTCCATATATATGCGTAGTATACTGTATTGGTGTTTTTCTTTCTGCCTTACTTCACTCTGTATAATAGGCTCCAGTTTCATCCACCTCATTAGAACTGATTCAAATGTATTCTTTTTAATGGCTGAGTGATACTCCATTGTGTATATGTACCACAGCTTTCTTATCCATTCATCTGCTGATGGGCATCTAGGTTGCTTCCATGTCCTGGCTATTATAAACAGTGCTGCGATGAACATTGGGGTACACGTGTCTCTTTCCCTTCTGGTTTCCTCAGTGTGTATGCCCAGCAGTGGGATTGCTGGATCATAAGGCAGTTCTATTTCCAGTTTTTTAAGGAATCTCCACATTGTTCTCCATAGTGGCTGTACTAGTTTGCATTCCCACCAACAGTGTAAGAGGGTTCCCTTTTCTCCACACCCTCTCCAGCATTTATTGCTTGTAGACTTTTGGATCGCAGCCATTCTGACTGGTGTGAAATGGTACCTCATAGTGGTTTTGATTTGCATTTCTCTGATAATGAGTGATGTTGAGCATCTTTTCATGTGTTTGTTAGCCATCTGTATGTCGTCTTTGGAGAAATGTCTATTTAGTTCTTTGGCCCATTTTTTGATTGGGTCATTTATTTTTCTGGAGTTGAGCTGTAGGAGTTGCTTGTATATTTTTGAGATTAGTTGTTTGTCAGTTGCTTCATTTGCTATTATTTTCTCCCATTCTGAAGGCTGCCAGGCCCTATTCTAAGTGCTTTCAAGTGTTAACTCATTTCATTTTAGAGCTATATGAGGTAGTTACTGATACTATCCCCACAGGGAAACTGAGGCACAGGACAATTAAGTTTCTCTACTAGCATCCTGAGGTGGGTGGTCGAGCCAGTATTTAAAACCAGGCAGAATGGGCCTAGTCCACACTCTCACCCACTTACTGCAGGTGCCTTGGCTTACTTTTGGTTGCACAACAGAATGTAAGTTCCATGAGGGCAGGGACATTCTTCTGTTCATCCTCATACCTCTAACAGGTCATACCTCTATAACCTGTATTTGAGCTGTTGCGTGCAGGCCTAGGGAGAAATGCCATGCCCTGACTACTGGCCTTTCTCTGGCTAGGCAGTCTCAACCACGCCTCCCTGAAGAGTTTGGTCATCTTAGTGCCCATATTTCTATCGCTCTTTTTGTCATGGTTTTGAAATTAAGTATCGTATAATACGAAATGTTAGCTTATCCTGGTGTCTCTGATGTACCATAATGATACTAACATTTGAGTGTAACAGAGAAAGTTACCAGTGATACTGACAACATGTGAAAGTATCAACTGGAACCAACTTTATGTCAGAGTCATACCTTCGACACATGGCAGGGCCTTATTAAATATTTATTGAATGTATAAGTTTCTACAGCTTCTGAGTAAGTTAGGAAAAGTCTCATTGAAGGCTTTTGAGCTGGAGCTTGAAGAAAGGGAAATTCTGTCTTCAAGCAATTGGGGAATGAAGGAAGGGAAGAAAGTGAGTCACAGCCAGATAGAGCTATATGAATAAAAGCCCAGGGCTTAATCACTTGCAGGGGAGAGGGAAAGATAAAACAGAAAAGATCTATTCTGGAAAGATGATAGAGAGCCCTCAGCACCTGGCTGAGGAAATGAGATTTTGTTTGGTGTGCACTAAGAACCACTAAATATCATTAGCAGTTAGATCGTATGTGTAAAGCAGCCTTTTGAGATGACGACTCAGATCAACCATCTTGTAGATGTTTAGTACAGTCTTAGTCTAGGATATCAGCCCTGGGATTTCTTTGGAAGGAATGATGCTAAAGCTGAAACTCCAGTACTTTGGCCACATCATGCGAAGAGTTGACTCATTGGAAAAGACTCTGATGCTGGGAGGGATTGGGGGCAGGAAGAGAAGGGGACGACCGAGGATGAGATGACTGGATGGCATCACTGACTCGATGGACGTGAGTCTCCTGGAGTGAACTCCAGGACTTGGTGATGGACAGGGAAGCCTGGCGTGCTGCAATTCATGGGGTCGCCAAGAGTCGGACTCGACTGAGCGACTGAACTGAACTGAGTCTAGGAGACCAGTGAGAGAAAGACTGCAATGACTGAGTTACTAACAGCTCTTTGACTATCATGGTAACCTCAGAAATAAAGTTCCCGCATCCACTGTAGCCTCTGCAATTCCTCTCTCCATCTGGCAGCCAGAAAGATCATTTAAAGCGTCAGCTCAGGTCCTGTGATACTGTGGTTTATAATAAGAACTATATACTTGGTCTTTGTCCCCTTTCCAGCCCAGAGCTCCTAAAACTGAGAATTTCCTAGTGAGGAGCACAATCAAGATATCTTTCCTCATGTTATGGTTGACGTTTGAACCACATCCAAGGATTGGGGTTGGTTGCCGGGAGAATTAGTCATGTGATTAGAGGTTTGAAACTCTTAATCTTACCTGGCCTTGACCTCCAGGGAGGGGAAGAGAAGCTGGAGATTGAATCAGTCACCATTGGTCAGTGACTTAATCAATTATGTGTAGTTAATGAAGACTTCATAAAAAACCAAAAGCTTCTGAGAGCTTCCTGGTGGGTGAATTCATGGACATTTGGGGAGAATGGCATCCCTTCCCACATAGCTTGCCCCATGTATCTCTTTTATTTGACTGTTCCTTAGTTATATTGTTTTATAATAAACTGGTAATGTAGAAAACAAAATATTACTCTTTTGAATTTTGTAAGCTGTTGCAGTGAATTAAAAGAAGAGGGAGTCATGAGACCCCCTGATGTACTGCTGGTTGTCCAGAAACCAGGCAGCAACCTGGGCTTGGAGTTGGTGCCTGAAGTGTGGCAGGGGGGAGGAAAGCAGTCTTGGGGAACTAACCCCCGAAGCTGTGGAAGATGATGCCGCCTCTGGGCAGATGCTGTCAGAATTGAGTTGAATTGTAGGACACTCTGCTGGTATCCAGAAAAGTGCTTATTGGTGTTGTGGGGACACCCCCTTCCCCTGACATTGACATTGGTACAGAAGCATTTTAGGTCCATTTTCTCCTCTGCTTGAGATCTTGAAATGACTTCCTGTTATCTTTAGGGGACTCCAAAATCCTAACCATATACAGGCTTTTCAAGATTTTTTCCCTAATGCTCTTCCTTTTCTTCATGATCCAACTGTAATGCACCTCTTTCAGGCTCTCAAAAGCATGAAGCTCTCTGTCAGTATAAACACTTACTGCAACTATCCCTTCTCCCTGGGATGTCCTCTCCCACACCCTCTTTGCTAATTCCTACTCATCCTTTCTCTCAGTTCTCAGGACTTTCCTCTCCCAACTGTCCAGTCCCTTCCTGGTAGGGTTGCTAGATGTAGTGGATTAGAATATAAGATGTCCAATTAAAGCTGAATTTCAGGTAACTAAGAAATAATTTTTAGTATTAGTGTAAGTATGTCCCATATAAATATTAGTATTTAGTATAAGCATATCCCATGTTATTGATGGGGCATAGTTAAAAATTTTATTTGTTTCACTGAAATTCAACTTTAACTGGACATCTTACATGTTAAATGGAAATTCTACTTCCCGACTAGATTTGGTTATCCCTTCCCCTGAATAATCAGTCTTCACATTTCCTCAGTGTTTATCGCACTTGCATTCATGGCTCCACATCTGTGTTACCTGCCAGGCCATAGGTGCCGTGAGGGTAGGGATGAGTCTTCTGGGTTCACCGATGCCTAGCATAGTGCAGCATACCAGAGCAGCAGTGTATCAGAGGCTCTGTACATATACATAAATAGTAACTGAATGAAAACCATGCAAGGCTGTTGGAGTTCTGAGAAGAGACCAGAGCTGAGGATAGCGTCTGGGAAGTTTTCTGCATGGAGGTGATCTCTGAAGCAGGAGTGGGTAGAGGGAAGGAAGAAAACAGCAAAGGTACATAGAGTAGAAGGAGAAGAGAAGCCTCTGGGCTGAGCTGAGGGGAATGCCTCAGGGGCATGGGCGACAAAAAGAGGAAGAAGGGCAGATGCCAGAGGTGGTAGTGCTGGAGAAAGAATTCATAAATAGCAGAGAGATCTAGAGGAGTAACAGGGACCAGGCCTTCCGATTTGGCAGTTAAATACTTGACTCCTCCAAGAGAGCTAATTTGGGTCTGATAGCTGTCGGGTTGCTTGCGGACTACTCTTGCAAACTTCAGTGATGGAAAGAAAAAAATAGATTGTAGCTGAGCTGTTAGCATGGTGGAGAGAAAATGTGTGTGTGTGTGTTACGTCTAAGGGAGACTTCAGTGTGTTCATTGGTGAAAGGGGAGAAATCAGCTGAGAAAGTGTGGTCATCCTGGGGAAGGAGTGGTAGATGGTCTTGGAGCAGGTGGAGAGGATGGACTCAGAAAAGAGAAAGAATGTTTCACAGGTAGGAGGAGGAGGGTAGAAATAGTAATTATTAATTACAGTAATTTCTGATAAATGTTACTCTCTGGTCTCAAAAAACGAGTCACATTGTCCTATTACTAAGGATTATATCAGTATTCACTAAAGAGTATAACCTGAATTGAACATAATTAAGGTTTCTTAGCCTGGCAGCTTGTCAAACTGTAAGAAGTATGGGAATCACTGCCTATTTAAATGTGTCTTGTGAAGAGGAGATGGGACAGAGCCTGAGAGTCTGCATTTCCAACAAACACACTGGGGATGTGCTTGTTGCTGTCTTAGACCTTCCATCCTTGCTTCCAGGAGGCTTTTTTTCTTTTTTTTTTAATGGAATGGCTGTGCTGTGTGCTGTGCTTAGTCACTCAGTGGTATTCTACTCTTTGTGACCCCAAGAACTATAGCCTCCCAGGCTCCTCTGTCCATAGAATCCTCCAGGCAAGAGTACTGGGGTGGGTTGCCATGCCCTCCTCCAGGGGATCTTCCCAACCCAGGTCTCCCACATTGCAGGTGGATTCTTTAACATCTGAGCCACCAGGGAAGCCCTTCTTGTAATGGCAGCTGAATGTAAAGAGTTTACATTGGCTTACCTTGGTAATGAAATTTATGTTTGAGAAATACTGAACTCTCTTCTGAAATTAGCTGAAATAAGATTGAAATACATCTTCTCACAAATGTGTTCTAAAGAACTCTGAATGCTCATGTGTATCTCAAACATCAGTGTCCTCAGTACTCAGAAACAAGTTGACTTCAGAATTTGAAACTGTATTGTTTTGGAATGTGAGAAAAAAGAAAATTGCCTAAAAGCAGAATGTGATCTTGATGAAATACTTATCTGAGATGAATTATTGATCATTTATTTTTGAGGGATCTATTGTTTATTGATTCAAAGGGACTTCTCAAGTCTTTTCTTCAAATGTTTTTAGGGTATTAGTGTGATTCATTATTAATGGTCTCGAGATACTTTTAAAATGTTAACGTTTAACAAAGTAATGTGCTTTTTTCCCCCACAAATAAGATCTGTTACTTGTCATCATTCAAAGTCTGAATTCCAAATAGATTCTTGGACTGCTGGCTCATAACCGTCACTCATTCAGCTTTACAACTTGTCTCATCCCCAGCAGGTTCCAAAACTACTACCTTCACCGTGATGCTCCATGAGGTTTCCCAGTTCAAACTTGGGCTTCTGCAGTATATTTACTTTTCTAACAGAGGCATCATAGAGCAGATAAGTAGATTAGAGAGCCTTTTAAATGTCTTTCTGGAATCAGTTTATTGACCACTTCTTTCAAGTCATTTGTCTTCACCCCTTGCGTCATGGTTTCCATTGTCCTCTTCCAGATTTGGCAGACTTGTTAATGCTGGGCATAGAGGTCTTCTGAATCTGACTGTTACATTTTGTAACAGTAGAATAGATGAAGGAAATAACCATTGGTAGTCGTGACGCCCACATGACCTTCAGCCATGATCCACCATTTTTTTTACGATAAAGTATGTTTGGTCATGGGTGAGACCCATGCCATGGAAATTAGTCAGGCGGTTTTTGCCCTCATCATCTTCAGTAATTAGCTTGAATTTTCTAAATTCAATTTTCATCATTCTGCAGATCAGCAAGGCTCACTTCAAAAACATAATCTGTAAAGTCATCAGATGTGATTTTGGTTCCTTGAGTTCTTGTGACTAGTGTTTTCCCAGTATTTCTTACATTGACGTATAGCCAGTGCTTTCACAGCATACAAATCTTTCTTAGAAAGTGAGTCAAACACTTTCTTCTTGGCTCCCTTTCTGCCGTTTTTGTAAGATGCTTGTTTTTGCTGATCATCATGGTGCTGCTCAGAGAGCCAAAAGCCCAAACTACTTATAGTTTTCAATATGCTGTTTACAAAATAACTATAGAACTTAGTTTTTAAATTAATTCCTAATTTTGAATGTATAAAAAATGATGAGCGCCTTCCTCTTTCAGTCTCATCTATGTACCTTTGTCACTTCGTGTAAAAGCTGATTTGCGATGATGTCAGAAGCCAAGACTATCACCTGACATGGATCAAATTCTCTAGAAAGCAGAGGTTCCAAGATAATCAGGATAGAACAAAAAAGGAGGCTATTTTTTATCAAAAAAAAGGGGATTATTATAACCTGCAGACAAAATTCAAACGTTTCTTCCTCTTGGATCACTTTTTAAAGTTTTTTTCATTCATGGTACTTTGTACATGTGCAAAATTCAGAATGTTCCAAGAGAGAACACTCAGTGAAAGTCTCTCTCATCCCTCCCGTGCTGTCTTCCCAGAACTCCCCTCTGTTAACTGAGGTCTTATGTCTGTTTCAAAGAGTGGCTTTACTTTGTGTGTTTTGGAGACTATTTCATATTAATACATATAGTCTGCCCTATTCTTAATAGCTTCATAGTTGGGTATGACTTTCCCATCATTTTCCCACAATTTAAATTTTTCTTCATTTAAAAAATGTTATATGCAAGTGAGTACAATACATTGAGTATTTGGAACCTTTAAGGAGGAATGTCAATAGATGCCTACAGGGAAATTCAACATCCCTCTAAACTGTTTCCTTGTATTTGTAGAGGCTGTATCGAAGTTTGAAGCCGTCGCTAACTCTCTCCATTCTTACAATGCTAAGAGCCTCTGCTAGGTTTAACAAGATGCTAGAGCAAAGAGGAGATGCCATTCACTCCTTGGGGTCAGCAGCTGTTGTTCAATCATGTCCAACTCTTTTTCAACCCCATGGACTGAAGCCCACCAGGCTCCTCTGTGCATGGGATTTTCCAGGCAAGGGTACTGGAATGTGTTGACATTTCCTTCTCCAGGGGATCTTCCCAACCCACGTCTCCTATTTGGCAGGCAGATTCTATTATCACTGAGCCACCTAGGAAGCATTGAATATCAGCAGACCTATCTATTAATACCATCAAGAAATGTTACAAGGCACTTCCATGCCTGTGAGTGAACATTAGAGCCATTCCAAACCAATGCTAACATCTGCATGCTTCATGGAAGACCTCTGAGGATGCGCAATCATCACCATGTACAAAAATGCACATCCAGTGGGCACCTGGCAGACCTTCCATGACAATAGTGGTTCTGGAGTTCAAGTGACGTTTCAGTAGGACTTCATCTATTTGTCCAGTCTCTCATCTACTCAATACACATTTTTGAGCATATACTGTGTTCCAGGCACAGTTCTGGCCATAGGAGTATAGTGATGGGTAGACAGACAAGGTTCTTGCCTTCAGGGAGTTGACATTCCAGTGGGGAAGAGCCAACTTCACCTCACCAAAGCCAACCGGTCCTTGCCTTCCTTCCTCATTCTCATCATTGCTTTCATTACCAGCCCTACTCTGCCTGCCCTGCCCCCCTGCCACACACACACCTCCCCTCTCCAGTCAGCCTGCAAAACTGCATGCTCTGCTTGTGGTTTGTCACCCTGGATGCCTTGCCTTATGTATATGCATCTCTTCATCTCCTGTATGTCTACATGTCTTCTTTGTGCCCAGCATGATTAGACGTACTTTGTGGGCACTCCATAAAAATCAACTGAATGAAGGCCTGGCTCTTGGCATTAAGGCTGACTTTTTTTTTAAATTAAGCTTTTTCATTTTAAAACAGTTTTTTATTCACAGAAAAGTTGTAAAGAGGATGTAGAGAGTTCCCACATGCCCTTCAGCCTGCTCCGCCTCTTGTCAGCATCTGACATCACAGTGGTATATTTGTCACAGTTAAGGAACCAATGTTGATACCGTATTATTAACTTAAGTCCATATTCAGATTTCCTTAGCTTTTGCACTGATTTCCTTTTTCTGTTGCAGGGTCTCACCTAGGATGCCACATCACAAGTGGTTGTCATGTCTCTAACTCCTCTGGTCTGATGGTCTCTTGTCATGTTTCTCATGAAGTTTTGACAGATTTGAAGCATTTTAGTTAGGTACTGTGTAGAATGCCCCGCTAACTGGGTTTGTCTGATGCATCTTTCACAGTTACACCAGGGTTGTGGGCTATTGGAGGAAGCCAGCAGAGCGGAAGTGCCCTCCTCACATTGTATCAGGGGGTATGTGCCACCCACATGACAGGACTGTGAAATCACCTTGAACACCTGGCCAAAGTACTGTTTGCCAGGTTTCCGCACTGAAAGTGAGCCTGTTCTCCTCTTACCTACTCAGTTGTTTGGAAGCAAGTCACTAAGTACAGTACCTCCAGCCCTCAAGGAGGAAGGGAGTGGGGAGAATTAGACTCCGCCTCCTGCAGGGTAGTGTTTATATTAACCATTTAAGTTCTTCTGTAAGAAAGAACTTATTTAGTCAACTTCTTATATCGGTATGGACTTTCATGTATATTTATTTAAAGATTTGGGCTATCGTCTGATAATTAGGCTCAGATTGTTTCAATTTTGGCCGTTGGGTGTTCTTTTTAGGTTGACTCCTATATCCCTTGAACATACCCCGTCTTTTTGTTTTTTGAGTGTTTCTTTACTTTCTGGCACTCCTGTGGATTTCCTGCCCCAGCCCTAGAATCCATCATTTCTCCAAGGAGCCCTGGTTCCTTCCACTGGGGAGGCCTGTTTTTCAATCCAGACCTCAGTATCGCTTACTCACCCACTCAGCCATTCATTCAAGGAATATGGACGTATATTGTGTTGTGCTCATCATTGACCCAGATGTGGACTATACAGCGGGGAACAGCGCAGACAGGTCCACGCCTTCAACTGCTAGTGATGTGGCCTGCAAGACAGACAATGAGCAAATGTCAGCTGAGAAATATATAGCTTTGATACATGCTGGACTCAGATGAAAAATAATCTATGTCAGGGGCCTGGGTTATATCAGATGGCTGGAGAAGGCTCCTGTGAGCAGCTAACATCCAGGTGGAAAGTTGAAGGATAAGAACTATTCAGCCTTTCAAAGAGTAGAGGGAGGAGTCTTTTCAGACTGCAGGTTAGTGGGGTACGGCTAGATTTTTTAAAAAGGAACAGAACATGCTAGAAGTATTATGTGGAACTCATGTTCCCTTTATGTGTAGGTTGATGTGTTTACTAGTTAATGAAATAAAATATTTCTTACTAGGGATGATTGTCAGAAGAAAGTTTGGAAGCCACTGTTTTAGGAGGAAATAAAGGCAGATGAAAGCTCTGAAAAGAGAAAAAGCCATAACATACTTGAGGATCGGAAAGGAGGTAGGTGTGCCAGTAGGGAATGAATCTAGAGAAGAGGCCGACGACACAAGGAGGCACGCAGCCCACCGGCAGGGCTGAGGAGGCCTTGGTGTTTTAATGAGGAAGCAGTGGGAAGTCACTGGAGGGGTTCAAACATGGAAGTGTTGATATTTAAGAAAAACTTGTAGGCTCCTGTGTGGAGAGTGGAAGGAGAGGAAGGAAAGAGCAAATGAGGAAAGCGGGGCCAGTCAGTAAGAAGGGTCGTCCAGAGAGAAGACAGAGCAAGAAGAGTCAGTCTTGCTCTCCCAGCCACTGAACAATGCCTGGAACACAGTGGCCCTTTGGTGTATATGTGTTGAATGGGTAAATTACACGATTGTAGTAAAGGTGGAGAGAAATGGTTGAGTCGAGACATGTTTGGGAAATGGAAGGTTCTGCTGACAGATTGGGTCTGGGGGACATGGACTGGGGAGAGTAGGCGCCCTCCCTCCCACACCGCACCTGCCAGTGCTCACGTATGCTTACTTCCTCTGCTGTTGGACTGTGTCGGGCAGTTACAAGGTTCTTTAACTGTTCAGACTGTGTTTCTACCCGTGTGCTTAGTCATAGTGGCCAGAAGTGGAAATAACAGAATTTTTCAAGAGAAACAGATTGTTGTAGAATCACAAAAACCAGTTCTTATCGCAGATTGTCAGTCCCACGAGACTTCATAATCTTGGATGCTCTGAAGCTCTGTGAACATCAATCACTAACAAATAAAGATCCTCAGAGGGGTGCCAGAATTGCTTGGGTTTTAACACTCTGACGGGGAACTTGGGTCGGGGCTGGGGGGAGGTGGTAATTTTGTATTTAGCTATGTGCCAAAGACCCTTCTCCCACCTGATTTTATGTTATATTAAAAGTACTTTGTGGCAGAATCCTTTCTTGACACTCCTTTTCTTGACAGTGCCAATGCCTGAGGTCTGCAGCTGGCTGCCCACTTGGCTGCTGGCATCCTCGGCAGAGGGCAGCCACCTCCCATCACTGTGGAGGGACTGGGAAGAGGACGGGCCTAGACTGAGCCAACAGGGAGCAGAAAACAGAAGGAACCAGTCCCCAGGAACAGAAACACGTGAGTCCTCTCTGGCAAGTTGGGCACCAGAGATGGGCGTGCTCCAGAGATGCTGATGAATTTTGAAGGATTGGTCCTTTTGGTCAAACGGGTTTCATGCTCTTGACTGAGAAACCAAAGCAACCATCAAATGTTACTGGGAATGATGCCAGTGGTGTTTGCATTGGTTAAGAATTTCATATGACAGAATAACAAACTCAAACTGCCTTAAGCAAACAAAGGGATTGCATTAGCTTATAGCCTGAAAACTTGAGCATGCAGTCCAGAATTTACATCCTCCTCACGATACCAACCCCATGCCGGTCTTGTGTATAGCCATGCTTCTTCTGTGTGTTGGCTTCATCCTTAGGTTGGCCCTTCTCTTGGTGACACAAATGGCTGAGGGAGTTCTGAACTTGGTATTCTCTAACATACTGTCCAGGAGAAGGGGGATTGTCCCCTCTGGTAAACCCACAGAGGGCTGAGGAAGCTTTTTCCCAGAAGCCCTAGGAAACATTTCCTCAAGTTCCATTGGCCTGAATCAGGCTGTATGCCCACCTCTGAGCCAGTCACCATGGCCAGGTGATGGGTACTCTGGCTACCCCTGGGAGCTGGATGAATCCAGCTGTTAGAGATGGAGAGACAGTGAGGAGAGTGGTTCCCTTGAGGCAAAATGTGGGTACTGTGGCAGGAAAAGGAAGAAAGGACACTAGGGAGGCAACCTATATATGATTACTACATCAGCATCATTATTGTGATAAAGGCCCAATTGGAGGTGATGCAGATATAGACAAGAAAACTTTTGTTCAGAACCCCAATTCTGCCTGCTTCTTGGTGAGTGACTTCTTCAAGTCTCAGTTTTTTATCTGAGAAGATGTGGATGACAATACCTCAGGGAAGGTAAAATTCACATATCTAAATATATATACACACACACACATATATTTTGATATATATATATCAAAATATATAAGGTCACATATTTGAAAAAATAAACTATGAGGTACTTTCTGTATTTTCTCACAGTGCCAAATACAGTCCTTCCTGTAGAAGCCAAGATCAAGCCCACGTTTGAGCCTAGCAGAATAGCAGGTGGAAGGAAGGCTTCCCTGGCCGTCAAGTGTTGGGCAAGTCAGGGCCCATCTCGTGTCTTCATCGCAAGAAAGAAGTTTCACTGGTTCAGAACCAAACTTAAGCAGCAGGTGTTCAGAGCTGGGGTGTAGAAGTTTCAGCTTTGATTTTTCTATGAAATCGTTCAGGTTATTAAAATGTCGGCCCTATTCTCTTGTTTAAGAACTGGTTTCATTTCTAATGACACAGCACCATCATGCCATTCCTTGATTTAGTCACGAGAACCAAAACTAATATGTGGCTAGTTTCAAGTCGTTTTTATAGCAGTTAGTACAGAGAACAACAGGCTCTTGTAAAAACAGATGTATTTGCTATCTGCTTCTCTATCTGCTGCCTCTCAGACTCAAAACCTGATTTCTAAGATGGCGTGGTCCTCTAGTTGGGCCTCGTGGGAGAGGCTCTTGCCCAGGACAAAAGCCTGGCTGTTCTCCTCAGTGTGAAAATTTTCGTAAGAAACAGGAGTCCCATCCCCTATTGATCCTATGTATAAAATAGATAACTAATGAGACCTAACTCAGGAAACCCTACTCAGGGCTCTGTGGTGACCTAAATGGGAACAAAATCCAAAAAAGGAGGGGATGTATGTGTACATATTGCTGATTCACTTTTGCTGTACAGTAAAAACACATCACATTGTAAAGCAACCACACTCCAATAAAAATTAATTAAAAAAAAAAAAGAGTCACAGCCCCCAAGCATAATAATGGTAAAGGGGTATCAGAAAGAGACCTTTCACCTCTTTAGACAGGACTCACTTGGCATTATTGTCCATTGTGAGCACAGAGGAGGGTTTTTTTATGTGATGAGTCTCTGTAAACTTCTTCAAGGCTTTGTGGTATTAACATGAGAAAGTGAGCATACATTTAGCATTCTTGGAAAAAGCATGGCCTTCCTAGTAATGCTAGTACTCTGAGAGTGACCCCACAGCCAGTGTCCTGATAGAGGCTTCATCATCTGCAATGTCTCTACAAGCAGGTTAGATAGCAAATGCTTACAGATGAGGAAACAGAGACACTGAATTTTCCATGGCTTCAGAGAAAGAAGGTTGTGGAATTTAGAGTCCTGGGCTAACCTCTGTGGTGTAATTGCTTGATCTCTCTGTAGATGAGTTTCCTCACATATAAAATGTAAATAACACTAATGGTTAAAAACCCCTCATTGGTGGCAGTGAGGATTGTGTAAACTCACGCATGTACAGTGTGTAGACCAGCATCTGGCACGTAGTTTGCACTCAGTAAATGTTCGTTATAATTATCACTACCTTCACTATCCTTTTTTTCAGTCACAAATTAAGTGCCCTTGCGTCTTTAACTCACACATGTACAACCCACCTACTGGTTCTGCCCCCAGTCTCAATTATACACGTGATCTCAAGTTGTCTTCCAACAGCTGTCTCAGACTAGGGCAAGTCTTGCTTCCATGCTAGAAAGATGACTTCCTCTGGGGTCATCTCAACAATCTTTTCTTAATGTCTTTTAATGCTAAATATGACTCCTAGGATGGGCTTCCCTGGCAGCTCAGTGGTAAAGAATCTGCCTGCCAATGCAGGAGACATGAGAGACACGGGTTTGGTCCCTGATCCAGGAAGATCCCTGGAGAAGGAAGTGGCCGCCCACTCCAGTATTCTTGCCGGCAGAACCCCATGGACAGAGGAGCTGGGCGGGCTCCAGTCCATGGGGTCGCAAAGAATCTGACATGACTTAGTGACTGAACAACAACAGCATGACTCCTAGGGCACCACTGTTTTGCAATGTTGACTGTTGAATTGACTATCAGGTCAGGTAGATCCAACTCACCTGGAAGACTGGATTGGGCAGTTAGGCCTCCTGCTCTTTGCTTTGACTCGGAGCCTGTGCTATGCTGTAGTCAAGCCCAGGTTCACCTTCTTGGCCCAGTTTAAAATGTTCCATCCAGTTCAGCCAACGTCATTTCACTTAATTCCTGCATGTAAAAATATTTACACGTTGGGAACATTGTCAAGAAAGCCTTTCTGTAGTTCATTTCTTTGATTATCTTATTCTTTGTTCCCTTCTTTACTGTGTTCGTCTGAGCAGTCCCAATAATAATGCTGCTGTTCATTGCTTTGCATATGTACATCTTGTCCCTTCTCTCAGACTGTGAATTTCTTGAAGCTGAAAGCCATTGCCTCTCTTTGCAGTGCCTCTCTTTGCACAAGCCTGGGGGCAGGTCTGCCTGGGGATGAACTCACAGAAGGGCTGTGACTGCATCTCTGTGGATCTCCCCCATCCTTTCCCTCAGCTTACATCCTCTTTCCTTTCTCCTGAGTATCTCACAGGCCCTTTCTGCCTGGTGGGAGGTAGGCCTTGAGCAAGCAGTAAATGTTGCTGCATTTACTGCATTACTACAGTAAATGTAGACTGCATTGCCAGGGCTGATCTGTCCTGTATTTGGGGCTTTGAAGGTGATATACCCAGGGGCATCCTTGGACCAGGCCTCCAACCCCTCTGTTGGCATACGTGTTAGCAGATCACCTGCCATTTCCTCAAACAAATGACCACATCTTCCCTTCATGTCTCGTTGTGTTTTCCTTGGTCCAGTCTCTCTCCTCCCACCCACACTCTCACCCTGCCTCTCCCGATTCTCTTCCAGGCCTGTCCCGTTTCCCAGCCTCTGTTTGTGCCTTGGCCTTTGCTCTTGCTCGGTCCTTCTGTGTGCCTCACTTTGGTTTCTGTTCCCCCTATTCTTTTTCTTTCACTTTCCCCCGCCCACCAGACTGTTTTACCAGTGTCATCATGACTTATAGTGTGGGAACATGGCCCTCGCTGTCTCCCACATTACACAGCCTCGCTGGCTTTTTGGATGCCCTCTGCCGAGCTAAACCAGCAGGACAGATGCTCCACGATGGCCGGACACAGGGCAGCTCCCACCGGGAGGCCTCCTTCCTGCCCACCTCCGGAAGCAGGGCAGAGCTGAAGATGGAGGCCACAGAGAAGGACCCCAGACCTTTCCTCAGCTTCTGTTGGGACATGTGAGCTGGGTGTGACCCCAAGTCTCAGAACAGCTTCGCTCTGTGAAAGCGCGAAACAGGGAGGGTTCTCTGAAAGGAATGGTCTGGGCTGCGGGGAAGAGGTGGGGTAGCACATATGACTGAGACCCGGGAGGTTTCTAGTGCTGACATGACTCGGCTCCTAATCCACAGAACTCAGCTGAAACACCCAAGCCAATGAATAACAGGGTCCCAGTCATAAGCAGAAAACGCTCTTCCCTTTTTCTTCCTTCCACCTCACCCATGCAGCCTTGTGCAATTAGTCCTCATACAAAGGTTTGCAGAATTATCCAAGTGGAGGCCAAGTCTGCTGTTTCTTGGCCATATCTACCTTCCCAGAGGGTCGACCAGCATAGCTGAAGCGCGCTGGACCACGGTGCAAAGCGGGGAGAGGGGCGCCACGGCTGCTGGGAACCGGGCCTTCTCGAACTCAGTTTCAGAGACCAAGAAACGGTCTTCTTACTTCAAACATGCAAACACTCTCCCTGTGAGGCAGCTGCCCTTTGAAGCTGTGGACCAGGGGGGAAATAAAAGCTCCTGTCTGAGAAAGGATAGGTTTCTTTCTTACACTCTCTGCTGACCATTCTATTTCCTGCGGGTTTTCTGCATGGACCCTCTGCCGGCAGCATAGGGGGAGCCTGCAGCAGCCGGCGCAGCAGGGCCCGAGTGAAAGTGACTAACACCCCAGCCTCCACAGCTACCTCGGCCTCTGCAGCACCTTTCTCCAGCCTGACCTCCCCATGCTGCCTTTCTGCTGCTGCTGTGGGAGCCAAACACGAAAGCCGGGCTGAACAGGCTGGTTGAAGAAAGGAGTGAGTCAGGTCTCAAGTCTCAGAAAGGCAATGTGGGCTGAATCCCGGTGCCAGGGGTTAAAGCCCGCCCATGCATCTCACCCATAACACAGGCAGGAAAGCGATACGGCTAAACTCAAGTGGGACATTTGTATTCAGAGATCGTTTATGTTCACCCACATTGCCTGGTATGGTGCTGAGAATGCATTTAATATTTATGGGCCCTTTTGACATTTAAATAAGGCCTGGCCAAGGGAAAGGGAAAAGATCATAGGAGTTTTGCCAAATAGGACCAAGGAATGCAATTTTTTGAACTCTTAAATTTTTTTTCTTCCATTATGGTTTATTATAGGATACTGAATATAGTTCCCTGTGCTGTACAGTAGGTCCTTGTGGTTTATCTATTTTATATATAGTCGTTTGTATCTGTTAAGCCCAAACTCCTAATTTTCCCTCTTCCTCCGTTCCCCTTTGGTAACTGTGAGTTTGTTGTCTTATGTCTGTAAGGCTGTTTCTGCACATACGTTCATTTGTGTCACATTTTAGATTCCACATATAAGTGACATCATATGGCATTTGTCTTTCTTTTTCTGACTTACTTCACTCAGTGTGATAAACTCTAGGTCCGTCCATGTTGCTGCAAGTGGCAAAATTTCATTTGTTTTTATGGCTGAGTAGTTTGGCACCCCACTCCAGTACTTTTGCCTGGAAAATCCCATGGATGGAGGAGCCTGAAAGGCTGCAGTCCGTGGGGTTGCTAAGAGACGGACACGACTGAGCGACTTCACTTTCACTTCTCACTTTCATGCATTGGAGAAGGAAATGGCGACCCACTCCAGTGTTCTTGCCTGGAGAATCCCAGGGACGGGGGAGCCTGGTGGGCTGCCGTCTATGGGGTCGCACAGAGTCGGACACAACTGAAGCTGCTTATCAGCAGCAGCAGTAGTATTCCATCATATGTATTTATATACACACACACACACACACACCACACACACACTGCATCTTGTTAAACCCATCATCTATTAATAGGCAGTAGGGTTGTTTCTGTATCTTGGCTATTGTGAATACTGCTGCTATGAATATTGGGGTGCATATATCTTTTTTAATTATAGTTTTCTCCAGATATATATGTACAGGAGTGGCTTTGCTGGATAATATAACTCTATTTTTAAATAACTCTTTTTATAGAACCTTAGTCAATATCAGCCATAGATTGTCAATCTCCTATTTCTGACTCTTATTTTAGAACTAAATGTATAATGTTACCCATACGAAGTATCTTGAATATCTGTTTCAATCAGTCTTGAAAGTCTACAGAGCTGAACTTCTGAGACCTTCTACTCTGGACCTGTAGAGTACACAGATAATGCACTGACTGAATGGCAATAAGGAAATATTTTAACTTCTGTTTAATCTATGTTTTAATGTAGAAATGAGGAAAGGAATTAAGCTTTGTTCTTACTACTAGCAATAATATGACTAATATTTGCTATAAATATTCCCAAGTACATGTGTGTAACATTTACAAATATAAATCTGATGGGGATTCAGGTTCTACTTTTGGCTAGGGAGATTGGATTATATGATTAAAAAATGTTTGCTGAAGGACTCCCTTGGCAGCCCAGCAGTTAAGAAGTTAAGACTCTGTGCTTCCACTGTAGGGAGGAAAGGGTTTGATCCCTGGTTAAGGAACTAGGATCCATCATGCCGAATGGTGTGGCCAAAAAAAAAAAAAATTTGCTGAGACTTCTGCTTTTGACCAATATGGTATGATAAAGACCAAATTTACCCTTCAATCTGAAACAGCCACCACAAAGAAACAGGTCTAGCACAGAAGTTATCACATGATATTCATGAATGCAAATGAATTGAATGAATAACTGAAGCCCCCCAGGGAAGCCCAGGATGGTTAGATCACAGATGATGAGGTGTTAGGGCCCCAGTGCACCTTAGATCTGATATAGTCCAGTTTCCTCACTATCCAGATGAGGAAAGTGAGGTCCAAAACCACACGGTGACTTTTCCAAAGTCCCTCAGCACCTACTGGTGGAGTTACTGGGAATATTCTTTCCTATAAACCAGTCCTTGAGTCAAGCAAGACAATAAACCAGAGCCCCAAGCTGTAGAAGGACCTTTCTTAAAGGGCTAATTGCTGCTATTCACAGAACAGGGACAAGATGGAGTTCAGTGTGTATGCGTTTGGAAACTAAATTAGGCGCCAAGAATTATTGCAGACAAAGCCACTTAAAATTGAAGATATGGCCAGACATTGTGCAATTTTAGAAAAATGCCAAAACTTCCAGGTTGGACGGAGAGACTAGAGGAAGATCCCTGCTAAGCTGTGGTTGTCACCAAAGATTCCTCAAGACTCTACAGGAGACTGGATCGAAACAGATCTATCTACCTGAAAACTCCAAATAATTCTGGACCTGATCCAGACCAACCCCTATTTCTGAGGATAACCCTCAGGCCTCGGTCTGTCCTAGGAGTGGGGGTGGGGGGTGCGACACAGCGAGCAGTCTCATGTTGGGACCCGACTGCCCAACTGCCTGGCTTGACCGGAACCCCACATGAAGAAGACCCAGTCCTGAGGGGACACTTGTCAGCATTGGAGACCTTCAGACCGCATGATATGTGTATCACAGGAGGATCTCCCTGCCCTGGACTGAAGGAGCCCCTGATGTACCCAGCAGGCAGAAGCGCCCCCTCCCCCGCGCCGTGGGTTTGCGTGCTCCCGGCGATGGGTGCGTAGTCAGGCAGCCTCAGCAGCCTCGCTCCTCTGCTGGGGTTTGTCCTGGTTTCTCCTGGGAAGTGGCAGCTGTGGACGAACCCTTTCACTTTGGGTTTCTCCTCAGTGCAAACTTCTGCCTGCTTTCAAAGTCCTTGAAAAGGCAGCCTAGCTCTTTCAAAGCACTTTTTTGGGGGGCCAGAAAATTCTAAAACATGTCAATGACTGCCTGCTGTTGTCTTGAGTGTTTTAAGGCTTGATCTGCACCCATTGTAGGAACGGACTTTGCCCGTGGATGCCCCCTGCCATCTCTCCTGCCACCTGGAGGACGTCTATGGGGCATACAGGGTGCTGGACTCTCGTTTCAGAGACTTCTGGGTAGCCTCACAGTTGGACAGAATTTTCAGCAGTGACATTTGGGCTTCACCTGACAAAGAGAATGACAGAGTTTAGAGTGGTGATTTAATTGAGACTCATGCAGACTTCTCTGCCCTGGAATCCCTAGAAGGGGAGGTGTCCTCTAAAAAGGAATCTAACAAGAGATGATTACACAGCTTAAAGCAAGTCTCCTAAGGAAGACTGGTCATCTGATTTAAACCGGATTTGGAAGTGAATCTCCTCTGGCTTCCCTGATGGCTCTGTGGCAGAGAATCCACCTGCCAGTGCAGGCGACGCAGCTTCAACCCCCAGGTCAGGAATATACCCCTGAGAAGGAAATGGCAACCCACTCCAGTATTCTTGCCTGTGAAATCCCGTGGACAGAGGAGTCTAGCGGGATACAGTCCATGGGGTCGAAAAAGAGTCAGACATGATTTAGAGACTACACAACAATAACTCCTTGAGCTCAGGACCCAGTCTGGAGGTGGTCTGACCCAGGGGTGGCTGTACCCAGCCAAGCTACACCTGTGCTGTGCTCTCCCAGCACAGAATTGTGCACTCAATTCATGAGCAGAGGCTGAACACAGAGCGCTGGAGGGGGAAAGGCACATTCCTGGTGGCCAGTGCCAGGAAAGTGATCTCTATGCACTAATGAGAGTGAACAGCACAGGGCTGTTGTTAGTCTCCACTTTATAGATCAGGAAACAAAGGTATTGAAAGAGCAAGTAAGACACCCACTGCCACGGGGTGAGTCAGCAGAAGACTGGGCCCAGGACACAGACTCCTGGCCTCCTGGGCCAGCATTTGGCTCTGCTTCTGTGCTCTCAAGACGTTTCCTGCTTCATCCATAGCAAGAGTTCTTTGCGACCCTCATTCTGTGATTCCTGCCCTAAGGCCGTCAGTTCTCCTGAGGTTTGCTCAACAGCCAGAGGCCCTGCCTTCCCTAGCCTCCCTTCCCACCTCCCCTTGGCTGTCTTGTGGGGTGTCTAGCTCCAGCTGGCGTCTTACATACTCGTCCCAGTTGGCCTCCTCACTCACTCCAGCACATCCACCAGGTGGTCCCTGTGCCCTTGGCCTTGGCTGTGCCAGCAACTTATCCACACAGAGTGGCTCATAAATGCAGCCCTGACCTGGGGTTCCCAGCCTTGTTTCCTTCCTTGACAGCTTTGGCCGCCCACACTGGTCTCTCTGGTTCCTTGGGCCACTCCCTGAGCGCTCTTCCTTGTCTCCTTCTCTGCCTGGAAAGCCCTCCTCTTCCTGCATCTTCAAGGCTCTTTCAGGAGTTTGAGGCCCCTCCCAGCTCTTCGAGAGCTCCTGTGTTCCCTTCTCTGCGATGTCCTCTTGTATCCCCAGAAGATACACTGTGGTCTCTCCAGCTGCCATTTGCCTCCAAACTTTGTTTGGCCCCAACTCTCACTAATAGCTCAAATTTACATTTAAGGTAATGTGATAGGCCAGATTCTAAAATTACCCAAGGATTTCCTGTCTCCCCTCTTGTGTGCACACCATTTGAATATATTGGATTTTACTCACGTGATTAGGTTATGTTTTATAGCACAGTTGACCTTAAGGGCAGCTTCTGTTGTGGCTCAGCTGGTAAAGAATCTGCCTGCAATGCAGGAGACCTGGGTTCAATCCCTGGGTTGGGAAGATTCCCTGGAAAAGGGAAAGCCTACCCAATCCAGTATTCTGGCCTGCAGAATTCCATGGACTATATAGTCCATGGGGTCGCAAAGAGTTGGACACGACTGAGCAGCTTTCACTTTCACTGACCTTAAGGGAGATTATATCCCAGTGGCCCTGACTTAATCATAACAGGAACCTCAGTCCTGTGACCAAATTCTAGCACCAACAAGAAAGCACTAAAAGTGCCCTGTTTCCCCAGAACCTCCAGGCAAGAGCTCAGCAGGGTCAGCACCTTGATTTCAACATGGCGTCACCCTGTGCCTAGAGCCCAGGCATGCTGTGCCAGCCTTCTGATTTATAGAACTTAACTGTGAACTCATAAATGGGTATTGTTCCAAGCAGGTAAATTGGTAGTTATTTTTGTGATGCTGTAGAAAACCAATATAAGTGAATACTGAATTGTGTTGGAGCTGTGGATTCTCCACATTTATCCTGGCACCTGCATCTCAGGTCAGCAGCTGAAGCCACACTTTGTTGACTGTCAGACTTAGATTGCAGACTCCCAGCACAAGAGCCTAGCTGCCTGGTTCTCTCTGAATATAATTCAGCAACAAGAGGGACTCTTGGTTTCTAGCACTCTGCTGCCAGTTGCAAGACAAAGATGAACTTGGCCTTTCTGCCCTCGGGGGCTTCTAATCTAGTAACTGAACAATCACATAAAGAGTATAATACAAAGTAGATCAAGACAAGGGAAGTTATATCCAGTATGTGAAATCAAAAACTTCTTAGAGGAAGTGACATCGGAGCTGAACCCTGAAAGCTGAGTGGGGTTTTCACTTAGGGATGAAAGTAGGAAATTGAGTGAATTTTTAAAGAAATAGTATGTCGGACATTTGACAAATCAGGTGATTTAGAAATGAAACAGTATTCTGGGTCCATGGTGTGTGAAGCCTCTTGAATCATTGGCAGTAGTGTGTTTGGGAGACTTGGTGAGAAATTGGGGGCCATAGAAAGTTTAGAGGCTGGGGTGGGTAAAATCAAGGCTGAGTATGTAGGCTGGATTAAAGTAGAGGTGGGTAGGAAATGAGGATTGTTTGCAGACCGTGGGAGAAGAGGTAAAAGTTAATCAGAGCCTGCATCGTGACTCTGGCAGTTGGGACAGAGAAAGGAGAGAATGCCCTAGTCATGGGAGAGGATAGAAATCCCACCAGTGGAGCCACAAAACAAACATAGCATCCCGCGGGTCCATCCATCGGCCCACCTTCCTCTACTCATTCCAGCATTTAAGATGTGTTGATGTCTCCTGTAGCCAATAGTCTGTCCCAGATTCTGCCCCAGAGGCAAACATCATGACATTTGAGGAAATATGACTGTGTTACCAAGAGGCAAATGTTAAGTCCTGTAAGAGAAGCATGGCTGAAGAACTACAGGCTCAGGAGGGAGGAAGATGGTACCCAGCTGCAGCCACAGAGCCTTCGAGAGACAATGACGTGGGGTCACTGTTTAACTTGTAGGTGGCAAATTTAAAAGGAGAAGGATCTTTTCATCTGTCCTCTAACTACCAGTGAAACTTCATCTCATCCCAGTACATACACACCCCCACCCTCACCCACACATCCACCCACCACACACACCACACACAGGCACACACATACACACTTCAGCTGGAGCCGCTGACTTGAACCCCACAATGACAAACATGGAGAAACAGTTATTCCTGCAAATGCTCAGTTGGGTTGTTCTAGAAGACAACTGGGTAGCTTAGACCCTGGCTTCCTTCACTCACCTCCCTGACTGACCACCCGAGCTGTGATTGTTTTCACGAGCACACCGGCTAAGAGACACACAGCATCGCTTTTGTTCAGCCACCACCAGACCAGCCAAGGGCCAACTAGGCCAACAGGGCTCTTCCTCCTTCCCCCTCGGTTCTGGGTAAGCACACATCTTCCACCCTTACTTTAAAGGCAGACAATTTGTTTTTATCATTTGCCAACACAGCTGAGGATGATTATTAATTAATCAAAAACACTGACTTTTAACTTCCCACGCTCTCTCCAGAGATGCTCCAGTGACAGCGTGCATCTGGACTTCAGAGCTGTTTAGATAGAAGTGGGCACCATGCAGCAAAGACTTTTTTTTTTTTTTCTGGTTTATTCTTTTTTAAAACACAACTCTAGTTTAATCCCATTTAGCCAGTAAACTTGATTTTAAGGTGGTCCCATTTTGTGGGGTTTTCTATTGGTCTTTTTTATACAGCTTCCTTTGAAACCAGAAATGCTGTGTCAGGATTTCACAAAAAGGAAAATAAGTTCAGAGCATTTTCTGTTCATCAAAAGCTCAGACCGAAGCACACAAGCAGCATGTTTCCATGAATAATGAAACACCATTGTCCTCCTCTGCTGGTGAGCTTCTGTTCTGGTAGTGTCCTCCAAATTCAAGGTCTCAGCAAGGAGTACCTAACAGCTGCCGAGAGCAAGTTTGAAATGTTACAGTTGAAACATCACAGCAAAGGCTGATCTGTTTCAATGGGCTGAGGTTTAAGCGACAGTCTCTTCCCCTCGGTTCTAAGATGGCGCTGCTGAGGAGTCATCCTCCCCCCTCTGAACTTGAGCTTTGTGGCCGTACAGTGGTTTTCAGTGAAAAAAGAAAGGGGCGGCAGAAGATCGCTTGCCTCAAATTACACATCAAAGCCTAATGGCTACCTCTAGAGTGAGACAGGGGGGTGTGCACCCTTGGCTTCACCACGTGGCAGAGGCTAGAGTGAAAACTATGGTGCCTTTTTAGGGGCTGTACCTAAAAGAAGATTTACAGAAGAAGATAGAAGATTTTAAGCAAAACCAAGCTTGGGAGGCAAGTGAGCTTCCCTTCCATTCAGTGAGGCCCACATCTTCAAAATCTCACTGAAGACTCTGCTGGGAGTGTGTTGTCTTGTAAGTGCAACTGTGCCAACTTGGGAAAGGTGTTTTGTGAAACATAGAGTGGAGTCCCCCTCCCCTCCACATGAGCCTGCTCCCCTTCCCGCCACTTCTCCTCTTCCTCCCCCTCAGTGATCTGTGTTCCCCCCAGCCCATTTAAGACAACTCCTGGGCTTGCCAGTGCTCAAACCATCCAGGCTTTGTTTCTTCTCTTTGCCCACCTGCCACCAGTCTCTTCGTCCTTGTCATTGTTCTTCAACAGCTCCACTGGAGGCGTTCGAGGGAAATAAAAAGATAAAAAACCCAGCTTGTCACAGTCCATTTGCTTCTTGTCAACAGCTCTGCTAAAAGGCAGAAGAGGAAGCTTTTGGCCAAGATAAGAGTTTAGATAAGGTTTGGGGATTATCTGTAGAATTTCATTTATTCGAGGTTACCCTCTTGAGCACCTGAGGATAATGGGGGAAGGGTGGGGTATGTTTATCAAGCACCTGTTTTTAGGAAGTTAAGAGCAAGATTCTTCAGTCATTTCTAAGAGCTGGTCAAAATAACTCGAGATAAAACTATCATAGCTACTTTATACCTTGTTGACATAAAACTAGCAAGCAGCTAACTGTCCACTCCATTGTTTAGCTCCCTGAAGCTGACTGACTCTGAAAGTGGAGAATTTCCTATCTCTTGTTAGGCGGGGAAAGAATTTAACTCACTCAGGTTAATAGAGGTCTGTGACAGCCCTGCCGTTCCTTTGAATGGCTAGGAAGAAGCAAATTGAATAGAAAAGTAGAGGTCTTTGATTACAAGTAATAGAAAACAACTGAAACTAATTTAAGTCAAAAAGATCAACTTATTGTAAAGATGCAGCAGGGGACCTCAAGGGACCCAAGGGCCACGTCTCTGCAAAGTGCTGAGGCTGAGGCCTGGGAGGCTTTAGGTCTCTCCATTCACCTCATAGTCTCTCCTTAAAAAAACTGTCCATCCTCTTCAGTCCTCTCATCCATACCTTAACCTTTCCCCTTGTCCTACCCCTTCCCCTCCATGTGCAGGGGAAAGCAGAGCTGATCCAGGCTCCCAGATTTCCACTTTCACAGGGCTAACCAGCAAAGAAACAAAGAGCACTCTCTTCTGGTAACAGAAGAAAGAGCATCTGATTGGCCCAGCTTGAGAGAAGTATCTACTTTGGTCCAATCAGCTCTGATGGGAAGATGGGGTCGTGGTTATAAATATGGCTGCTGATTCAGAGAGAGCCAGTGCTCAGAAAAAGTGTGGGGTGACGGGGTAGGACCACTCAACATTTATTAATCCAGCAACAATAAAAAAGGGCCATTGTACCTGTTTCCCTCATACTTAAACAATCTAGAGGAAAACCTACACATGTAGGAAGACAATTAAAATCTTTTAGTGCTAATTACTGTGAGCATAAAAACCCTGATTAGAATGAGCTCTTAGGAAATAACCAAAACAGCCCCTCTCCAGTTGAATAGATAAATACATTAAGGATGGGCATAAAATGGAGCCCACAACACAGCGGTGAAAATTAATGAGCTACAGCTACACATTTCAATATGGAAGAGTCTTGAAAGTATAATGATGCATGAAAAAAGCAAGTCACAGAAAAATAAATCCAGATGTTTTTACTTATGTGAGGTTCAGAAACATGCAAAATTGGACAATGTATTATAATGTAGTCTTCTATGTGTGTATGGTAAACTATAAAGAAAGAAAGAAAAGAAACCTATAGACTAAATTCAGGTCACCTGTGAGGTGGAGAAGGAAAATGTGCTTGGGAACAGGTAAACGCTGAACTTCAAATGTGTCAGTAATGTTATTTGTTAAGCTGAGTGGTAGATGTGATGGCAATAATTTTGTTATGATTTAATATGTGCTTATCTTTTTATGTTCATATATTTTATAATTAAATGAATATAAATGAATGTCCTTATGCCAAATTCTAAGGAGGCCATTTCTCTGTTCTGGGTAATGGCCAGTGGTATTGTGCTTGCCTGATTGTGGGACAATGGTGAGTAATTCCATTTGTCAAATGGTTTACCAGTTTCTATCCATGTGACAACCACCCTGACAAGGAAAGTATCTGGGGTGGCCTGTCAGCACTGTGGCCCAGTGAGTGCCTAAGGAATAGCCAGGCTTTTCTTGCGTCCTTTGTCCTGGATGCCAAAGCAATTATTCACCTCTATTCCCAGGTCAAATGTCCCAATCATCTCTACCCAAGAAAGCTACCTACCTGTGAGCATTCCCGTCAAAACATGATTACAGGGCCTAACTTCCCACTTGAGTTGTACTTCCACCCTTTTGGCTCTCTTCGGGGTACCATGGCAGCTGTCAAGAACAAGCACCATACTAAAGGAGGCAAAAAGGGAGCCAAGAAGAAAATGGTTGACCCATTTTCTAAGAAAGATTGGTATGATGTGAAAGCACCAGCTATGTTCAATATAAGAAATACTGGGAAAACACTGGCCACTGGAACTCAATTAAAATCACATCTGATGGCCTCAAGGGTTATATTTTTGAAGTGAGTCTTGCTGATCTGAAGAATGATGAAGTTGCATTAGGAAATTCAAGCCAATTACTGAGGAGGTTCAGGGAAAAAAAACTGCCTGATTAATTTCCATGACATGGATCTTACCCATGACAAAATGTGCTCCGTGGTCAAAAAATGTCAGACCGTGACTGAAGCTCACACTGATGTCAAGGCTACCTACCGACGGTTACTTGCTTCATCTGTTCTGTGTAGGTTTTCCTAAAAAGTGCAACAGTCAGATTTGGAAGACCACTTATGCCCAGCACCAGTAGGTGCGTCAGATGCACACAAAGGTGATGGAAGTCACGACCTGAGAGGCGCAAATGACTTCAAAGAGGTGGTCAGTAAATTGATTCCAAACAGCATTGGAAAAGACATAGAAAAGACTTGCCAGTCTATTTACTCCATGATGTCTTCTTTAGAAAAGTAAAAATGCTGAAGAATCCCAAGTGTGACTTGGGGAAAACTCATGGAGTTACATGGGGAAGGTAGTAGCTCTGGAAAAGTGACTGGGCATGAGACCGGTGCCAAAGTTGAACAAGTCCAAGAAGGTTTAAAATGCAGTCCTTTAATGATGACAGATAAAAGATCTTGTGAAAAACAAAACCACGATGACAAACTGACAGTTTCTTACAAGGTTAGACATGGAACTACCATATGGCCCAGCAATTCTATTCCTGGCATATTTCCCACAGAATTGAGAGCAGGGACTGGAACAGATACTTGCACACCCGTACACACAGCATCATTACCCACAGTAGCCAAAAAGTGCAAACAACCCCAGTGTCCGTGAACAGATGAATGGATAAAGAGATATGGTACATCCGGAGAATGGAATATTATTCAGCCATGAAAAGGAATGACATTCTGACACATGCTGCATGTGGATGAACCCTGAAAACATTATGCTTAGTGAAGTGAGTCAGACACAGAAGGATAAATATTGTATGATGCCGTTTATACAAGATAACTGGCATGGGCAAATTCATAGACAGAAAATAGAATGGTGGTTACCAAGGGCTGGGAAAATGGGGAAGAGGAAGTTATTATTTGATGGAAACAGAATAATATCCAGAATGTTTGTTGGGGATGATGAAAAGGTTTGGGTGTAGATAGCATGGTGGTTACACCACATTATAAATACTTTTAGTACCACTGAATTGTACACTTAACAAATGTTCAGATGATAAATTGTTGTTGTTCAGTGGCTCAGTCATGTCCAACTCTTCATCACCCGGTGGACTGCAGCATGCCAGGCTTCCCTGTCCTTCACCGTCTGCCAGAGTTTGCTCAAACTCATGTCCATTGAGTTGGTGATGCCATCCAGCCATCTCCTCCTGCCCTCCGTCTTTCCCAGCATCAGGGTATTTTCCAGTGAGTCAGCTCTTCACATCAGGTGGCCCAAGTATTGGAGCTTCAGCTTCGGCATCAGTCCTTCCAATGAATATTCAGAGTTGATTTCCTTTAGGATTGACTGGTTTGATCACCTTGCAGTCCATGGGACTCTCAAGAGTCTTTTCCAACACCACAGTTGCAAAGCATCCATTCTTTGGCACTCAGCCTTCTTTATGGTCCAACTCTCATATCTATACATGACTACTGGAAAAACCCTAGCTTTGACCATATGGACTTTTGTTGTTAAATATTATGTGTATTTTACCACAGTTTTAAAAAACGACAATTACAGAGCACTGGGAAAGACATACATTTGGATAGAGGAAAATGCTACAGGGCAGGGGAAGGTAGATAAGTGCACAGCATTTTTTTTCTGTGCTAGTTCCACACAGAGTATTGAGACATCACTTTACTCCAGTCCAGTCCTGCAGCCTGGGACCATCATTTCCAATATTCTCAGTGCAGCAAAATGAGAACATATGTGTGCCTCAGGGCATGTGATATCATGGAGTCCCCTCTGGTGGGGAAGCAAGTCCATAGGACCAGTGCTAAGCCCCCAACTTCCTGCTGCCTGGACAGTAGAGGTGGGCCAGGGAGAGGCCTTAACACAGCTCTGTGTTCCCAATTTGTCAACACTACATTTGGCAGCTGGTTGTTGTTCAGTGTTTTGGAGGAAGAGAAGGAAAGATGTGTGTGGTTAAGACCCATCTTCTGTTTTCTTTTAGTTTTCTGGGACCAAGTGGTTGCCTCTGACACGGAGAATGTCCTTTGTTTAAACAGCAGAGATCATCCCCAGATCCACAGAATGGTAGGTAGGTCAGGAGTTGGGCTGTAAGTAACAACATACAGCTGGAGAGGCCTGTGCCAAAAGGGGACCCCTGGAGGGAGCTGGGGCCTTATACCAGGGGCCCAGGCCACATTGTGACCTCCGAGGGCCCTGGGCACTGGGGCCTTTGTCAGCCCCTCCCATCATAATAATATTAAAATATTTAAAATGTAACTAAAATTTTCAACATTTTTTCCTCTTTTAGACCAAATTTAATTGATTTCTGTGGGCCCTAAAAATTTCTTTTTTTTTTAATGTGAGAAAAATAGTTAAAGTTTCATAGTTCCCCAGAAGCATCTCTGCCTTAGCACTGTGCTTCCTGTGCGTGACCTGAGAGGGCCTGGAGCACACCGCCTTGCCTTTCTTCCTCGGGGGTTACTCTTCTGGCATCGGAAGAGACTTTGAGGTCATCTGTGCCACCTCCCGTGCAGGCAGAAGTCCCACTAAGGCAACCTCCAGGGGGATCATGCAGTCTCTGCCTCCAGCCATGGGATCCAAGCAGCCCCTCTAAGTATAAGCAAGTTCTTAATATTGAGCCCTTGAGCGAAAGCCTTCATCCCTGTAACTTTCAGCAGCTGCTTCTAATTGCACTCAACTGGGTCAACACAGAGCAAGTTTTACGTCCTTTAAAGATCTGACACGACTCCCATGTGTCACCCCTACCCCTCAACCCAAGTTCTCTGCTCCAGGTTAAGCACCCTGAGACCTTGCGTGACAGGATCTATAAACCCTCATCTGCTGAGCACCCTCCTTTGGACAAATACTGAGGCACCTCAGATGTGGTCTGATCTGATCACACCTGTTCCCTCTGCCACAACAGCAGTCTTTTGCTAGTGTCATTTATTAGTAATAGACCACATGGTTGGCGTATGCTAACCTGTGATCACTTACACCCCATGGTTGTTTGTTCCATCCCAAACTGAAGTTGGGCTTCACTGGCAGGCTTCACCGGTGACTCAGTGGTAAAGAATTTGCCTACCAATGCAGGAGATGCAGGTTTGATCCCTGGGTCAGGAAGATCCCCTGGAGAAGGAAATGGCAACCCAATCCAGTATTCTTGCCCAGGAAACCCCATGGACAGATGAGCCTGGAGGGCTACAGTCCATGGGATTGCTAAGAGTCAGACACAACTTAGCGACTCAAGCTGAAATTAACCCAGTCTATCCCAGTCTGTACTCAAGCCATTCATCTCTTCAGCTTGGAGACATGGTGTGTCGTCTTTGACTTGGTTCATTATGATCTGTCAAGATCTTTATTCTGTCCTCTGGAACAGAGGCAGTCCTTTCCATGTTTGGCTCTTCACAGATTTGACAAGTGTGCTTTCTTGGTCTTAAACCCAACATGGCAGGGACCAAAACTTCTATTTTCAAATTTGCCATTGTTTTCCTGTTATTGAAGGTTGAGTCTGGACCCTGAAATGGCTGAAACAAAGACATTTTCATTTTGATTTTGTGGGTGACTTTTGCATTCTAGGAAAGAAGGAAAGTAGCTCTTGGAGTCAATTTGTCCTTTGTTCCGGAAGGAACACTTTGATGATGATTTTCTTTTTAAAAAAAAGGTATCAGGTATAGGGCTAGATGTTATGGGACAGCCTTCCAGGAGAGATGGTCTATCCTGGTCACATGCGGTGGGGCAGTGCTTTAGTGAGAGGAGGCTGGGAAAGGTAGTGATGATGAGGAAGGCCAGTGACGTGTGGGGCAGCTGATATCCACTTGAAGTTTCTTCTTCTGCTCTGTAATTCCTTCGTGTTAGCCCAGAGTTCTCAGTCGATGCTGTTAAGCTGTTGTTGTCTTCACTGTGTTTTGGAGAACCTTGAGGGTCCTTGGAGGGAACAGAGGCAGCTGGTGCTGACCGAGAGTGAGAGACCATAAGAAATGACCGGACGAATGTGGGGACCAGGACATACTCCTCGGGAGTCCTCAGAACACAAGAGGTGGACTGGGGACACAGCTGGGTTTTCTGACATGGATTATTCCGGGGAGGGTGGCCTGCAAGGGCCAGAGAACGTGGGATGTCCAGGTTACGTGAGCTCAGCCACAGGAGGACATCTTTCAGACACTGCCAATTTAACGTTCAGTATTAGCACGTAAGGAACATACTCTGGGTGCAGACTCATACCTGGGGGATTCAGCTGGCCCCACACCACTCTAGCTGTCTTCTTCTCATCCTACCCACTTGCCTTCATCTTTATGTTCTGTAGATTTGCGGGGTTTCTTTTTGATCACAAAAGTTATCTGTATTCCTCATGAAAATCCAAATGATCCAGAAGCCAACTGGAAAACATTTTATCCAATGTTATATTAAAATCAAGACGCACCAGGCCTATGTTATTTGCCAGCTCTCTTTGGCAAGGAGGCGCTTGTTGGCTTGGCAGGGTATCTGCCTTGTTGTCAGCACTGGCTCCCTGTCCCAATTCTAGAGTGTGGTCCTGAAGTCCATGACCTTAAGCATCCTAAATAAACAGGATGTAAGCAGACACTTGAACTAGTAGGCGAATCCCATTTGCTTTTAAGTTCCTCCAGGTGGTGTCCCTTAGCAAGTATTGGAGGTCGCAGCCAGGGTTTTATGAGTGGGAATGGATATAGCATCTAGAAGAATATTCTGTTACTATGAATGGGAAAGTGTAGACTTTTAAATTTCTACACAGGAGGTAGTAGAGATCTGTTGCTTTTTTGGAGATGGGCGGGGGTGGGGGGTGGGGAGGGAGGTGCTGCGTTGCATGGCTTGTGGGATCTTAGTTCTCCCACCAGGTACTGAACTTGGGCCCTCGGCAGTGAGAGCAGAGTCCTAACCACTGGACTCCCAGGGACTTCCTGAGACCTGTTGCTTTCAGCTTCCTTACATCCTTCCCTCTTTTGCAGACAGTGCCCCAGTTCTCTTTTGGGGAACCACTTCTCCCACATCCTTAACCCCAGTGGTATGTGATGGGGTTAAGCCACCCCCATGCCCTGGCTCTTTGAGTGAGCATGTCACCTAGACCTAGACAAGAGTGACATGCCCTCCTATCACAGAGATCCCAGAGAGGGTTAGGCGGGTCAGTGGGCCAGCCGTGGTCAGCCCCAGGGTTTTTGCCTGTGTTATCAGTAAGGAAGGGACTTTATGTGCAGGACTGCTCCACCAGGAGAAGTCAGCCTGAATCCAAGTGGCCACCGTCACCCCCGCAGAGGAGCCCTGGGCCAAGCTGCGATGGAGAAACTCAGGTGCCAGTGACACTGCTTATAGGAATCCCACCGTACCTGAAGCCGTCCCTGGAATTCTCCACCCAAACCAATTCAAATGGAGTTTCTGTCACTGACAACTAAGATGCTAGAATAAGGATATTCTTTTGACAACTGCACTAGAAAATATCTTCCTTGAGAAAATAACTGGCTTTGTAGTTGTATTTTGTTTATTCTATGCTGAATTTATCAATTATTAGATATAATGAGTAGAAGAGATCAAATGAGGCCATTTTGAATTATTATACAAGTGATATTTGGGGGTTTTAAGTTCATATAAATTTTATAATACTCAGGCAACAATAGGGCAAGGTAAACATGAGGAAAGGTGATTCCCATGCAGTGTCCAAATTATTGGAAAAACATTCAATTCTTTAGTTTATGACAATTATATTAACTATCCCGGTCAACTCCCAGGTAGCGTGAGTGATAAAGAAACCGTCTGCCAGTGCAGGAGCCGCAGGTTCAACCCCGGGGTGGGGCAGAACCCCTGGAGGAGGAAATGGCAACCCACTCCAGTATTCTTGCCTGGGAAATGCCGTGGACAGAGGAGCCTGGTGGCTTACAGTCCATGGGGTCTCAAAGAGCCGGACACGACTGAGCGTGCAGGCGCTACAATGGGGACAGACACTGGTTGAGAAGATCCAGAGGTTTGAGCCTTCAGGAGGCAGTGTCTGGGAGTGTTTGAATCACCTGAGAGTATATCAGCTCCTTCGTTCACACTACCAAAAAGAAAGGAAGTATATCAGACTAATAGTGTGTGCGCATGCGTGCTGTCGCTTCAGTCCTGTCTATGGTTCTGTGCATCCCTATGGACTGTAGCCCGCCAGGCTCCTCTGTCCATGGGATTCTCCAGGCAAGAATACTAGAGTGGGTAGCCATGGCCTCCTCCAGGGTACTTTACATTAAATGCAGTTAAATGCATTCAAATGCAGTTAAATATAGGAAATATTGCCTTTCCTCACAGAGTGAACACAGCACCTCCAGTAATCATCTGGCTTAGATATTGTCAGTGCCACACTTCACGTATCATTTTTTCCTAAACTTCTGGGAAAATGCCTTTTTTTGCAGTGTGTGTGTGTGTGTGTGTGTGTGTAAGTTTGATTTTCTTAAGCCTTTGTTGACAGGTATGATCCAGGCCTCAGACTAGGAGACAGGGAAGCCCAAATTTTATTTCAAGTATGATACACAGTCCTCGTGTGGCCTTGAAAAAGCCATTTAACCTCGTGGCCTCAGTTTCCCTGTCTGAAAACTAAGGCTCATAATCCAAATCTAGATACCTCCCTGGGATGCTGTGTGCATTAATTACTGTTTATTGTGCAAGTGGAAGTTGGGCTGTGTTAATTATTATTATCATTTCTGGGTCTTCCAGCCAAGTTGAAGCCAAACCCTTGCCTCGCTTTTAGTTCCTGAGATCTGACAAGGTACAGCCCTAGGCAGTGAGGAGGACCATAAATGAAGGCTAGTCGGCAGATTTATGCATATCTCACCACAAGGGACTGGCCCCAGGAGGCTCTGCCAGCCACAGGCTTCGGTTCTGGGGTTCCAGGGCAGCCCAGAGACCCACAGGCTTTACCAGGACATTGTTCTAACAGGGCAGGTGTTGTGAGGCTGCTGCCACACTCCTGTCCCTCACCTCTTTGTGTACCTGCCGTTTAATTTACTAAGGAGTCTGGAGATCAATAAGAGATGCTTACCCTGTCATTACACAAGGCCCTAAATTGCAAGGTACAGGTGGAGAAGCTTCAGAAGTATTGTGATCACTCATGAAGAAAGATGACTAATCGCTTTCTTCTGGTCACTTATTTGGCTTATGACTTTGGTTTCTACTCTCTAAGTACAACAGTTATCAGATTTCCATGTAAGCAGGGAGCTGACAATTGGTACATACAGCTCCCCTGACTACACCTGCGGGTTCTGCTGCTTTATCTAGTCCTGGACACCTCATAGCGATTTTCCCCGCCACTATTTAAAGTTCAGGATGCGGGTGAAGGAGAGAAAGCTCACCTCACCCCACCTTCTGCCAACAGTGATCAGCATCAGGATCACTGTTGAGCCTCCAGGAGGCACCCTGCTTTTAACCCTTTGCAGGAAGGCTAATCTCCTCGTATCCAGGGCAAGTTGGATAAACAGTTCCAGCAGGTTTGGATCTTGGCCACGTGCAGAACCCTAGAACCCACTGGGGCATTGCAATGACCCAGTCCATGAATGTCCAGAAGAACAGAAGGGCACAGACGCATCCCATATCTGGTGTCATCTCACTCAGCAGGGGCTGGAACAGTCTGATTTTAGGGAAATCCTAAGCCCCCAGTAAAGCACCGTGCTTAACCTACCGAGGACAGAATCCCATTGTCCAAATGCAGGTCACATCCCTGCCTGTGTGCTTGACATTCTTGTCAAGGAATGTGCCCACATCTGTTTGCACTGATTCATAACCATCTCCTTCCAAATTTAGTTCTTGATGCTGATACCACCAGCCCCCATTCACCCCACAAGCCCCAGCCCTCACTTTCCCTGCCTCTGCAATCCCCCCTGCAAACCAGCAGGTCCCACACGGCTCTTTTGTCTGCTCAGCACAGCAGGCAGACAGCAGGGGTACTGGTGAGTGCTAGTTAACTAATTAATGATTATAAAGCACTTTGAAAGCATAAAGAACCAGATAAATGCCAAGTATTATTGTTATTAATGCTGAGAAGGCTGTTTAGTCATCCTTGGCCTTGAACTCAGCTCACTGCCCCCACTGTGGCCGCAGGCTGATCTGTGAACTAGGATGAGAACCCTCCTCCTCCCTGCAGGCGCTGTTTCACACTGAGTCAGTGACCAAGGTGAAGGGCAGGGGCCAGGAAACCTCTCCTCGTCTCCCACCTGCTCTCGAAGCACTGCCTGCTTTGCGGCTGTCATGCTAACATTTACCGAAAGCCAGGCTCTGAAACTGCCTCTCTTGTTTCCCATTCACCTGTTTGGTAAGTTCATTTGAGTTCTTGATTACGGTGATTAGGACATCTCTGTGCACACAGGATGGATACCAGAGTCAAGCCCTACTTTCCATTAGCGGCCGGACTCACTTGTTCACATGACCTGACCATTCTCTTGTTTGCATATTTTTAAGGGCTGCACTCTTCTCTAGATGCCCCTAAGTACATGTGCTCATTTGACAGAGCAGCTCTGTGTGCTGGAGAAGACAGGTGGTGGTTTCACCATTTCATAGACATAGGAGCCAGGGGCCTCTGGATCCTGGTGACGGGATCAAGGTGCACCCAGCTCTCTTGCACCCCACACTCAGCAGTGCCCTCCGTCAGCAGCAGACCCCAGACATCTGGCAGGATGTTCCAGGAGACGGCGAAGAGCCTCCACAACACAAGACCTTAGAATTCATCCATGTAATGGCTTCCCTTCAAAGATGACAAAACCGAGGTCCCCAGAAGTCAAATTACTGGTCTAAGATGACAGTGCCAGTGAAGGAGTGAGGCTTGAGGCCAGCCTTTGGCCAGGCTTCTTCCTTCTTCAGTAGTCATTTGTAATTCAGAGTGGTGAGGCTTCAGGTGGCTTCATATTCTTTGTACTTTTCTGTGTTTTCCATATTTTCCTTCTGAAACAATAGACACAATCTGAAAGCAAATGATTGCTCTAAGTGAATAACCATGGGTGTGGAGCGCTGCCTTCCTCTCCCCTGAGCACAGAACTCTTCTTGGGTGAATGGATGATCTTTCAGTGGAGGCTCAGAGGGGGCAGACATTGCTGGTTTTCTTAGTGCTTTGAACTGCCATAAGAAAACACCACAGTCTTAGGTGGCTTATAAACACCAGGAATGTACAGCTCCCAGTTCTGTAGGTTGGAAGTCTGCAGTCAGGGTGCCGCCATGGTCAGATGAGGGCCGTCCTCCAGTCTGCAAACTTGTGGCCTCATGGTAGAAGAGGCTGGGACACTGTGGAGGCCCCCTTTAAAATTTTTTTTATTTATTTATTTTAATTGAAGGATAATTACTTTACAATATTGTGGTTTTTTCCATATATCAACATGCAATCAGCCACAGGTGCACATGTGTCCCCCCCATCCTGAACCCTCCTCCCACCTCCCTCCCCACCCATCCCTCTGGGTTGTCCCAGAGCACTGACTTGAGTGCCCTACTTCATGCATTGAACTTGCACTGGTGATCTGTTTCACAGATGGTAATATACATGTTTCACTGCTATTCTCTCAAATCATCCCACCCTCACCTTCTCCCACAGAGTCCAAAAGTCTGTCCTTAACATCTGTGTCTCTTTTGCTGTCTTGCATATAGTGTCATCGTTACGGTCTTTCTAAATTCCATATATGCATTAATATACTGTATTGGTGTTTCTCTTTCTGACTTACTTCACTCTGGATATTAGGCTCCGGTTTCATCCACCTCATTAGAACTGACGCAAATGTGTTCTTTTTTATAGCTGGGTAATATTCCATTGTGTATATGTACCACTACTTCCTTATTCATTTGTCTGCTGATGGACATCTAGGTTGCTTCCATGTCCTACCTATTGTAAACAGTGCTGCAATGAACATTGGGGTACACGTGTCTCTTTCAGTTCTGGTTTTGGAGGCCTCTTTTTAAACAGCACTGATCCCATTCATGAGGGCTCCACCTTCACAACCTACGCACCTCCCAATCCTGAAACATCACACTGGGCATTAGGATTTCAACATACAAATTTGGGGGCACACACACCTTCAAACCATGGCATTGGTTGTCTTCTCCCAGCTTAGTTTGCCGAAGGAGGCGTCCCAGCAGACCTAGTACTTGTTTCTAGGTCTACACCCTCAAAGGTGGGGCCATGTGGCCTGGGGGTGGGAGGGACAGTTGATCTGAACCTACAGCCGGGGCACAGCCTCTCCAGACAGGGCCATTGCTGCTGTGATGACAGCCTCAGAAAGCTTTTGAAGGGCCCTTCGATGACTGAGATCCAACTACCACCACACGCTATGCATGCTTTTAACCAAGATCTGTGGCCTAGCGCTGTGGCCTGAGGTGCTGTGGGATTTCTTTTTTTAAGTAAGTTTATTACGTAGCTCCGTTTTTAAAAACTGCAGCTTCAAGATACATCGAAGGTCAAACGTGCACGAAGAATGCAGGCCTGGCCTAGAGTGAGCTAGAAAGCAGAGAAGCCGGCAAAGCCTCAGGTTCCACCCTCTCTGCCCCATCTCAGTTCACAGCAGCCCCGTGAGTGGGGCCACAGCCCTGGGCCCAGGGGTGGGTGATGTGGGCACCGCTGGCAGATACCATTCTCCTCTTGCACTTCTGAGCAGATGCTTTATCCCAAAGAATTCGGGAGCATCTGGAAGAAGCAGAGGAGAGGCAGCATCCAGAGAAGAACTGCCAGAGGTGAGTCTGTCTCAGGAAGAGGCATCAGACCCACTGCTGAGGGTTAAAGTAAGGCAAGCACATCCCAGAAAAGTCAACCCGCCCCTTGGAGTTTTCTGCAATGAGCTATAGCATAATTCACATGGCCAAGTGATACAAAAGAAAAATGAGCTTCTGAAAACCAGAATCATCACCCAGCACCACCCCCTCTCTTCCCTTTTTGGCACACTTATAGTGTGTCGGGTACGATTATGTATAGTCTTCCGTTTAACCCTCACGTCGAGTGAGGAGCACACTTTTACAGATGTGGAAGCTAAGGCACAGAGAAGTTAAGAGGCCTGCCCAAGGATGCACAGATAGCTTGTGGTAGAACCGGGATTTGAACTGCGTTCTCCTGTCTCCGAAGCCCAGACTTTTCACCTCTTTGGTGTTTACAGACCACAATCTCATCAACTCCTCTGTAATTAAGGCAGCCCTCTCAGTCTGAAGTTTCAGTGGAAGTAGAAAATATTTGCGGATCTCTTGGCCGAAAAGAATTGCCCAAGAGATGTTAGAAAGGCCAGGGGGCTGGTTGAGTCGCCTGGTGGGGGCTTCTTACCAGGGATGGTGCCCTTGGTGAGAGGAGGAAGTACACAGAGGAGCTTTACTACTGAAGAACAGAGTGTCTGTGTGGAGCCCCTGTCCCCAGGACACAGCGAGCCAGGCTGGCTCAGCATGGAGGACGACTCGTGGAGAATGGTGTTAGTTGCCCATGATTTGAACACCATTTCCACTTCCATCAAAATCCTCTGTTTTAATCAGGTGGTTTTGACAAGCATTAAGGCACAGATGCTAGAAAGAGGGGATTTCTGCAATGCCACCACACATTTGAAAGGTTATGTGCAGGCTGTTGTGTCATGTTTAGCTGGACCTGGCTGACTCCCCCATACCGCCCCCAGCAATATTTAACGTGCATGTTCTATCACCAGAAGAGGCATCTCTGCATAACCTCTGTTAGGAATCTGGGGCTCTGCCCTGAACATGGGTCCTATTTCACCTGTACCTCATCAACATGATTCTGCCCCACTGAAGAGTCACATTGGTGGAGCGTGGATAGCAGGGAATCTCAGAAGCACAAGGCTCACCTACAGAAAAGACTTTCATCCGACCATCTCAAAGCACCAACAGAAAGTAATTAATCCCCACAGCACCTGCACTGGGAAGGCGGGTGTGACCACCCGGTTTTTACAGATTGGGGCCAGGAGGCGCGCGGTGACGTTCGTTAAAGGACTTGCTTCAGGCGGCACCTCCCTGGTGAAGCTGGGGCTGGGTTGGGGGCAGTCCTACCTCTGAAGTGGGTGAGAGACAGAGAGAGTGAGTGGAAGCCAGGCCCTTGTCACTTGGCCACCTTTCCCTCCCCAGGACACACGTTCCCCAGCTCACACTTACTGTGGCTGTGAGCGGGGTGGGGGAGGGGGTCTCAAGAAGATTCTCAAAGATTCAAGAAACCAAAAGCAGGGTGAGGAGTAGAAGAGAAAGAGAATGAAAAGCAAAAAATAGAGCAGGAGGTTAGAGGTTCTCTCTGACTTCCTGTAAGTATAATCCGACAGGCCACATGTGAGGGAAACCAAATGTCATGCGAAGCAGTGAAATTGTCACCCTCAGGAGGTGGGCCTTGTTAGGCGAAAGGTCACAATAATCCCTTCTGTAGCAAAGCAGAAGTCCCAATGCTATTTTTAGAAGCTCCTAGAATTTGCCACCTATTTTTAGAAACTCCTAGAATTTGCCACCACAATGTAGTATGAGAAGAACCAGAGTTACAGTTCATCGCTCTGGAGTGCAGAGTCACAGTTCTCTCCACCGTGGCTAATAGGCTTCTGAGAAGTGATCAGAACAGATGTTAGTAAAGTGATCACACCTCCAGCACACTGGGGCTCCTCGTGGTTACAGAACTTGGTGGGAAGGATCAGGGCAAGCAAGTCATGACCCTCCTGAGCAGTGGTTAGGAATGTGGGCATTTTAGTCCTGCTGAGCTGAGCTCCAGTCCCATCCCCACCTCCCGCTAGAGCTGGGTCACCTGGGTAAATGGTCTGATCTCTTAAAACTAGCTCAGTTTTCTCATCTGTTAATTGGGACTAGTCATGCCCTCCCTCCTGGGATGGTTTGAAGAGTTATCTGCAACAATACTAGTTCCTAATACACATTCAATGAACAGCAGCTGTTATGTTCTTAGTTTATACATACTGGTTTTTCTTTACTAAGAGGACACCTCCTGTACATGACAGGAATGAACGAGAGCACTGTTTCTATAGGGTTACTGAAACATACCGTTCTTAGCTGGTTCGGAGTGCCTGCACATTCCAAGTCTACGAACCATGACCGATTTTGCCTGGCCTAGAACACCCTGGGTTTTCTTTCCCTTGGGACTAACATGGACCAAAATGACAGCCAGGACCGTCCAGACCTGATCCATGCAGTCATTTGAAAACACTCCCATGATTTTTCAAGAGGATCAGCATTAGTTCTCTTCTAGGCTTCCCTCAGATGGTAAAGAATCTGCCTGTAATGCAGGAGACCTGGGTTCAATCCCTGGGTTGGGAAAATCCCCTGGAGGAGGGCATGGCAACCCACTCCCATATTCTTGCCTGGAGAATCCCCATGGACAAAAGAGCCTGGACTACAGTCCATAGGGTCACAAAGTGTCGGACACAACTGTTAGGATCCTGCTAGCCTCTGGTCACAACATTTTCATCAACTGATCAATACACAACTTTGGGTTATGTGTGGTTCTTTTTAAAGACACCTAACTTAATAGAAATTGATTCATTAAAACTGAACTCATGGCCAACAGCACTATAACTCACGCCTGAATGAAACTTCTCTAACATGTATTTCCTCTGTAAGGAACATCACACCCCTCTTGCTCTTAGAAACACAAGGCAGCTCTTCAGCACTGTGTATGGGGCCATTTTAAACAGGGAAATTACTAACAAAAAGCACAAAGAGGCACATAATGTGGAATGAGATAGACTGCAAAAAAGTCACTTGTTTACAGCCTCAGAGCCAAAATGAGAGGACACCATTGCCTTGTTCAACTTCAGCTGACATACGAATATCAGGTGACTCAAAATTTTTGTTGCTCTGCACATGTGTGTCCGAAAATGTCTACAAAAGTACCACCAGCATCGATCCTGGGATTACAAATAAACATTAAGTAGATGAATTCGCAAATACAGAATCTGCAAATAATAAGGGTTGACTTAGATCATTTCCAGGCATTTAAAACTCAAGGAAGCCAATTCTATGGTAACTGAGGCAGAGTGAAGCATTTTATCTTTTGCAACTTGTAGGAATATGTCTAGGACAGGAACAAGTAAATGTCTTTCTGTATAGGTATGGGCATCCTTTACTAGACATTTCCATCGTTTTCTTCCTTGATCTTTTATACCTCTGGACTTTGCTCAAGGTCAACAATTAAAAACCTAGACTTTGGGGAAAGAATGAGCATTTTATTACAGGAAGTAAAACTATTTGGTGCTTTCTTACATTTATTATTATTGGCTTTAGCAGAAAACATTTATCTTTCTCAAACATGTCTGATTGCGTGCATGCTCGGTCACTTCAGTCGTGTCCAATTCTTTGCAACCCTATGGACTGTAGCCTGCCAGGCTCCTCAGTCCATGGGATTTCCCAGGCAAGAATACTGGAATGGGTTGCCATTTCCTTCTCCAGGGGATCTTCCTGACCCAGAGATTGAACCCATGTCTCTTATGTCTCCTGCATTGGCAGGCGGGTTCTTTACCACTAGTGCAACCTGGGAAGCCCTCGTCTGATTATAACTATGTAAAAAATATGCATATGTAGAAAGATTGGGAGGAAACAAAAACAATTGTTAGAGGTAGAATGTGAAAACATTTTTCCTTCATAATGTGCTCTTCAGTGTTGATGTTATGTGATCTCAGACATAAATAAACTGAAGAAAAAACTTCAATTAAAACAAGATGTCTGGGAGTAGAAAAATGACCAATGAAAATATATTTAAACACAGGGGACTTAATAATCTTTCATCATTTGTTCTTTGGAAGTTTGCTCACACTGGCAAAAAAAAAAAAGATTGCACATTTCATGTTACCCATCATTCCTGTTCTGCAGTATTCCCTAAGGGCCATGCTATTCTTTGCAGGATGGATTTTAATATTCTAAGCCCTTTAGATCATTTCATTCCTGTAGACACATGATATTAAGACAGAAAGAAGAAAACCAGAATATTCAAAATGTACATGGCACAAGTAACCCGCACATTATCAGGTGTCTCTGGGAAACAGGAAACTCGGCAACAAGTGATTTTGTGAAAACTACCAAGGAGAAAGTCCAGAGAGAAATCACCAGCAGATGTGCAAAGTGGCCTGTATAAGGCAGGTTGGATACAGGTGCGATCTACAGCTTTTGAGCATAGAATCTGATGCAATTCCTGGGCAAATATGCCTTAGTAAAATTCCTCCTGAAGGCCATAGCAATCAGCTAATCCAGGATTTATTGGGCAAGTTAATATGCCTGGCTGGACTACATGTGGAGGGCACCAAGAAAAATCAGACCCAGTCCTTGGCCTCAAGTCACAGTCTGCTTGGGAAGACAGGATTTGCTCATCAAAGGAGCCCTGGGCTCCATGGTTGTCCAATGCTGAGCTCCTGATGCTGCCAGGCCAGGTCTAGACTTTTGGGACACACAGTGAAGAAGAGAAAGTTCCTGCCTTCAGATGTTCAGATTCTTGTTGGGGAGACAGACAATAAACATGAAAAGAAACCAACCGAGCTGCTTCAGACACAGAAGTGCTCGGAAGAAAACCAATGGCAGTGTTATAAAGAGTGCTTGTCCTCTTTAGGGAAATAGACATGATCTGAGGTGATGGGAAGTCAGCCAGCTGCATCAAGATCTTGGGGGGAGATTTCCATTGGCCGAGGATCTATGATTATGTATGGCAGATCAGGAGACCAGTCCAGAGGGAGGAAAGACTCCTGTAAGGGGGGAACCCTCCAAGGGGTAGAGGAAATGAAGTAATGTAGAACTTTATTCTGTAGGTCGCGGCTGCCTGCTACTCCCTACCTCTGCTCTCAGAGCAGACATCGCTAATCTAACCCAGCACTCTCCCACCAAGCCCGGGGCAACCTCGTAAGCAGACACTACCAATGAATTAGAACTGAGGTGTGAGTTAAAGACTGTTTGCCACCCACACTATAAACAGTGGGAAGCCTTTTAAAGGTTATGAGCAAGTGACTTTCAAAATAAAAGGAGTGTTTTAAGAAAGATTAATCTAACCACTGTATGCATTCTAACTTGGAGTGTGTTCTTGAGGCCACTTAAAAGAGAATATTAATAGTGGACGTTTATTAAGCACCTAGCATTTTAACAGCTTTATTCATTTTGATAACCTAAAAAGGCAGATATAATTATTCCCTTTCAGCAGATGAACTGAGACTCAAAAAAGGGACATCACTTGCTCAAGTGAAGAAACCAAGAGCTACATCATTCGGTTCCAAAGCCCTTTCTTGTTTCACTGTGGAGCAGTGATATTCTGAACATAAGGCAGTAGGAATTTAGATGGAAAGATTGGACAGATGTGAGAAACATAAAGGAAAAATTAGTGGGAGTTGATGACTAATGGCTGTTAGAAGGCAGGCAAGGGTAGGGTCAAAGATAATAACCACAACAAAAGAAAACAGTTCTTGGTTGCAGAGAACAAAGTCTTGAAATATGCATACCAATATTGGAAGGAGGGGATGGAGAGTTGGGTGTGGGGGGCATATTTTCAGTTGTTTTATAAGCTTCTGCATTTTTTTTGCAATAAGTGTAATTTAAAAAATCAGATTATTAAAAAATCTAAGTTTTTTTTTTTTTTTCCCCCTGGGTAACTGGGAGATGCCACTGAAAGAATTCAGTAGGCGCTAAGTTTTGGCTTGGGGGGTAAGATAATACATCTGATTTAGACCTGATGAGTCACTGGTGGGACAGCCAGGTGACAGTGGCATTTTAGTTCCAATTCAGGATTCAGGGGCATCTGTGGTTCCAAGATCTGACTCTTCATTTGGGATGCAGCCAGTCAAAAGCTCCGGAGACCCACAGCAGATCTCCAGCCCCGGCGTGGCCCAGTGGATGGGACCAGGGCTGGACCCAGAACTGGGAAATGCTGACACCACCCTGGGCATGTTGTTCATTTGTTCACAGGTCCCAAGAGTGCTGCTGGCAGGGAGGTTGAGGAGGGAGGAGAGGGATCCCTTGGGCATCCCTGGCCCCTGGCGAAACGCTGGCACTCTAGGAGGGAGGCCCTCACCGGGAGACGACTTCCTGGGGGCGCTTGACCTCTCCGTGCCCTGTATGGACATCACTCTACATCTGTTTACCTCAAAGCAATAGGGTTGTGAGCAATGGCTAATAAAAAGAGCCCTTTGACAACTAGCAGTTTGCATAATGACAACCATAACAAGAACAATCATAATAACATGTCCAGGAAAAACAACAGTTCACTGAAAATTTGAGAGTAGATTCCTGAGGCGGGAAGAAGATGCCCCCATAATCATCTTCCTCAAGATGCTTTTTAATAGAAGGTAATAACCAGAAATGAAACCATCAACATAATATCTGCCATGTCATAAAAAATAATTGCCGGGTCGGCCAGGCTCCCTGGAGCAAGCCTTCCTCTGCCTGGCTCCTTCGTTGTCAGTTCAGATTTTCTTCTTCACCACCACTGAGCAGCTACCTGTCCCCTGGCATCCAGACTTTCAGAATGGGGCAGAAGGAACCCAGGACGTCAGTACGCATTGTCCTAGTTTCCAAGCAGGCGGATGCTTTGAACTCCGGGAGCAGGCCACTTCCTCTGTGAGAGAGAAGAGAGCGGGGCCGACCCAGGAGAAACACACTTCCCTCCTGTTTGTTTGCCAGATGTGTGGTTTTCAAGCTAGCTGGCCTGGAATGGGTGCAGCACTCACACAGCCAGGGTGGGCCTCTGGGTGGGACCCCCCAAGCTGTAAGACTGCAGTCTCCGTTGGGGCTACAGGAAGTCAGTCATGTGGTCATTTTCTAATCCCAAACCCTAAAAATGTATTATTTCTTTAGAAATCGGCTGGAAAGCCAACAGCCACCTAAACATTCCAGCTGTCCAAATGTGCTAATGGAGCCCTGGCTCTGGAAGAACCCAGTGGGTCGTGCCCTGCCAGGCCCACCCAGTGTGCCGTCTTCACAGCTTGTAAGCTGACGTTTGGCCCGAAGTCTCTGTCCCCATGGTCCACTGTGACCCCAGAACTCTCCTTTGAAAAGGCCTGACTCTAAAGCATCGTTTCACACATGTAGCCTTTGAGGAAAATTCATCCCAAGCCTCAGAAGGCAAATCCTATGGCTGCTGGGCATGAAGTAGCCCTTCTACCTGTGACAAGATCGCCGGTCTGAACCTTTGGAATTTGGGGAAGATCCCAGTTCTCTTTAGGAAGCAGCAGCCCAAATGGGGCAGCCCTGCCCTGCATTACTCAGTCTCGAGGTTGATTCACTTCAGTGATACAGGCAGTGGGGGAGCCTGGCAGCCACTGCCTGTTACGCACCTCTCTGTCACATCGCATTTAATGACTTAGAATCATCTGATAATAATTCAGATGATCGTTTTACAACATGTTTCTTCAAATTCTATTTAGGGAGAAAGCTGGAGGGGAGAGTGGACATGCCCTCCCCCTCACCCCCCGCTGTCCCCCAAGTCCTTATGGCTAGAAACTGCACCATCCATTTGGCCAAGCTGTGTCTTTGTGCTAAAGGAGGCCCAAGAGTCTGCTCTTCCTCTTGGTTGTTGGGTGACATTCCTTTCATCCCTCAGGATAAGTCTCTCTGGTGCAGTTGGTGGCTCCTTCCTCCCTTGGCAAGCTCTCCAGTCCAAGGTAGACGGGATCATCTCTAAGGAAGCCCCAAAGTCGGTAATCCCTCCCGGCCAGATTCTGGTGGAGCAAATCCCCTCCCGCCGCCCTCATTTCCTCTTCTCTTGGTTCTGCCTGGGCCTGTCTCTGAACGCCCAGCCTCCTAAGAGCGCAACTTGGATTCACAAAAGTTCAGAATCTCAGAGGCTTTCACCTCTCTATGCCCCAACCCTTCTTTCATCGTTGACCCTTCTCTACTAGAAGAGTGTTTTTCCTGCTCAGCTGGCGCTGGACAGGTCGCTCATTGGATGCTTTCCCTGGCTTGGGTGCCCAGTACTGAATTCCTGTGGTGAGTGCCCTAGAGGGGCCTCCTCATGTAGCTACCCGCAGTGCCCCCAGCAGAGTGACACACCCGCATCTTCCCAGAGGGGCTTGATTTGTGCCCTTCCCTGTGGTGGCCAGTAGCTACCCTGGCACCGTGGCTGGTTTGAAGAGAAATACGCTGTATGGCTAAAACAGACACCAGACTTCTAAGACTTAGAGCAACAGCAACGACGGAGAAACTCAAGTATCATTAATGGATGGATTATATGTTGAAATGATATTTTGGATACTTTAGGTTAAAGAAAATACTAAACTTCCTTAGCCTGTTTCTTTTTTACCTTTTCTGAGATGACTATAAGAAAATTTAAAATTACACTTATGGCTCACATTGCATTTCTACTGGGCAGCACTGATCTGGGGTGAGGCACCAGCCATTAACTTCACAGGGCTCCTGGGCCCACAATGCCACCCCTTAACCTTGTTTTTTTCCCTTTTCTTTCCTCCTTAGGCTCTTTGAAATAACTCCAGAATGTGGCCTTAAGGCTGATCCCTTA